>NC_050180.1:33713715-33801215 GCF_008315115.2 Sander lucioperca | reverse complement strand
TACATAGAAGAGCTCTTAGTACCTTATTGTCCCACTAGAGCACTGCGCTCCCAGAACTCAGAGCTACTTGTGGTTCCTAGAGTCTCTAAAAGTAGAATGGGAGCCAGAGCCTTCAGCTACCAGGCTCCTCTCCTGTGGAACCAGCTCCCAACTTGGGTTCGGGGGGCTGACACTGTCGCCACATTTAAGAATAAACTGAAAACCATCATCTTTGACAAAGCTTATAGTTAGGGAGTGAGGAGTTGCAGCATAGTAGAGTAGAGGGAGGCAGGAAGTACAAGCCCGTTCCGGCAGGGGAGAGTACGAGCCCGGTCCAGGGCCCCTCTCTTTAGCCTGTCTCTCTTAGTTATGCTATTATAACTCTAGACTGCTGTGGGAAGCTCCTTCCAAGGACACAATGAGCCGCTCCCTCTTCTCTCTTTTCACTTGTCTCCTTTTGTGTGCATCTTAGTCCCAGAAATGCCTGTTACTAACATAGCTCTGGGGAGTTTTCTCCCCGGAGTCCCTTTGCTTCTTCTTCACCCAGAACATCGCCTTGGAATTGGGTGGCACCTACACCGGGGTCCTGGGTGCAGCTGACGCTATGGACTTACTACACCCTGCTACGCTCTGCGTTTCCCCGCAGTGTCCGACTGCGTCCTGCCGCGTCCAACCGCGTCCACCCAGGCTGCTGTGCCACACTACACCCCGTAACGCCCTGCTGTGCCCTACTATGACATGAACTACTATGACTACCATTGTGATCACTGTTTCACTATCTTTATTATGACTATTATTGCCACCATTCACCACTCCCCCAACTGGTGCCGTCAGACACCGCCTACCAAGAGTCTGGGTCTGTCCGAGGTTTCTTCCTAACAAAAAAGGGAGTTTTTCCTTGCCACTGTCGCAATAGCTACTGCTAATGCTTGCTCTTGAGGCAACCACTGTAATAGTTGGGGCTTCGTAAAGTACAGAGTTTGGTCTAGACCTACTCTATCTTTAAAGTGTCTCGAGATAACTCTTGTTATGATTTGATACTATAAATAAAATTGAATTGAATTGAATTGAATATATACACACACACACACACACACACACACACACATACATATATATACATACATATATATACATATATATATATATATATACATACATATATATACATACATATATATACATACATACATACATATATATATATATATATATATATATGACATCTAGTTGGACAATTTATGGGTTACACTATCGTGTTGTGGCTGCTGTAATATGTTTTCTAAATTCTTTATTTTGTGCAAAGTAGAGTATGTTGTGTGTGGACACTCGACAGGAATGTCTTTTGTATTGGTGTAATGTAACTCCGTGTGGGATGAGCCACTTAGTGGCATGACACATATAAAATATCATTCATTCATTCACACATACAGCCATACCAGCACTATGTCTACAGTCTTGATGTGCGTAATATTCAGGCCTAAGCTGTAATTGAATGTTTGTATAGATTTTTAAAAGCCCTGGATCCTGGGACATTATTAGGACCATAATGGCACTTTCAAACGTACACATTACAATGTTGTTTACACTTATAGGCCTATGAACTGCTGCACAATCAATAACAGCTTCGTCCCAACTGGTTACAATTAAAACATAGATTGGATGTAAAGAGCACTGGGCTGTATTGATCTGGGTTCCCAGTTACTACAAAGATACAATTATGACCAACTGTGAAGTGGTAATTAGGGTCTACAGTGGTTATTGCTTTGAAAACAGCAATATGGACTCTGAGTTAAATGAGCCTGTATCTGTCTCACTCCTGCAGATGTCAATAGCGGCGGTGAGTGATGACAGAACAGGGTGGCCAGTGGGGAAATCAAATATAAGGGCTGGTCCCGGGGCTAGGAAGTATTGATCTGCAGTAGAACAAGCTCCAATCTTAAATTTTCCTCTTCTCTAAGCCCAGTTCTTCTGGTTGTTTCTTCTTCCTCTCTGGACTAAATACTGTGCACATTTCTAAAGACCTAAGGAGACCCTGATCATTAAAGGGGTGGTTCAGAATTTTGGACATAGGACCTCATTTCCAAGTTAGCCAGTGTGTTATTTATCAGTGGAGACCGTTTAACACTTTTCATCCAGTCCTTCCAGTTGCAGAGTTCGCTGGTGCTAGGCTAGCGCAAGTCAACAGTAACTGCTAGCCTGCCACTAAAAACAGTCTTACCCACTCCACAGTACAACTGAGGCAAATAAACTATAACGCCAGACTATCAATGCAAATGTCTGTGTTGATAGAATAATGTTAGAAATAAAACTACCCTTGCATCTCAATGATCACATTACATTTTGAGGGACTAGTTTCTCAGCAGCGGAATTTTACTTTGCTCCGGTTAGTAGTACTGCGCCGAAAAGTAAACAGAGAAGCGCACTACAGTCGGGACACCTAGTAGTAGCCTAGTACATTGGTATTGAAGCATTAGATTGGAAACTAAGGACTAGGCAACATGGTGATTCAGTGTGCACTTAGAAATTGTAAAAATAAACGCCACAGATGGGCACCACAAAGTTTCCACAAATTTCCATTGGGAGATCCAGAAAGGAACCAACTGTGGCTTCTTGCTGCTGGCTTGGACATCAAGACACTGGCGGAGACTCTACTCAAGTGGCAAATGTGTAGTGATCATTTTAGACCAGACGACTTTGAAAAGCCCCGCAATCTAAAGGACCACAAGTCACTGACAACTAATGTGGTTCCATCCGTCTTTCCAGATGCACCAACAGCTACTGATGAACAGGTAATAACTTTTGGTAGGCTACTCTAGCTAATAAAGCTAGCCCCTTTCATAACGTTAGCCTGCTACTGATAGATTGAGACTGACAACGTTAGTGGAGATAACGTTACAGTTCAATGCATTGTGGAGAGTGACAACATTAGCTAACGGTATAGCTACACTCTTGGTAGATACCTGGCTGGGCTAACTGCTAACTTTAGGTAATTGCTGACAGAAAAGTCATGTAAACTCGGTAGCCTAGGTAATATCACTCTGCCGCTGCTGTAGCCTGTGCTACCAACTACAGGGAACAAAGTATAACTATTGCAATGTGATGCAAGGGTAGTTTTATTTCTAACATTATTTTATCAACACAGACATTTACATTGATAGTCTGGCGTTATAATTTATTTGCCTCGGGTGTACTGTGGAGTGGGTAAGACTGCTTTTAGTGGCAGGCTAGCAGTTACTGTTGACTTGTGCTAGCCTAGCACCAGCGAACTCTGCAACTGGAAGGACTGGATGAAAAGGGTTGAAAACGGTCTCCACTGATAAATAACACACTGGCTAACTTGGAAATGAGGTCCTATGTCCAAAAGTCTGAACCACCCCTTTAAATGCAAACAAAAGAAGCACGTTTGTATCTAACAGCATCTCTTCTGACTCCATGCATGTTTTAAATTATGAGTACCAACTTTTGCCTTCTGACATGCGATTTAGAGTCCCTTCATTTAGATATAACAGGCTTAAGAACTCTTTTATACATCAGTCTATCCCGTTGCTAAACCAAAATCATTGTGCTGCCAATTAAGATCTGGACCCGAGCATATCACCAAACATGTTTTGGTTACACTTTACTTGAAGGTATCTACATAAGAGTGACATGACACTGTCATGAACGTGTCATAAACATTATAAATAAGTCATAAACTTTTATGACATAACGCTTCTTTTATTAAATGTCATTTGGTTTTTGTCATGACAAGTTAGGGTTAGGCCGCTTACACACTGCCTGCATGAGCCGCGCGTCTCGAGCCGCACGTCTCGAGCCGCGCCTGAGACGCGCCTGAGACGCGTGCCTGCTAGAAATAGAACCGACGGCTAATTTTCACGCGAGAGTGTTGGAAGCGTTTCCATGCAAAATAGAATAGGAAAATATGTTTATTTGTCATTTAGACGACGATGCATATTAATAAATGACATCTTGATGTTTGAAAGTCTCTAGGTTTTGACATCAATGTAGATATAAATGTAATAAAAAATTTCAGAGAAAAGATTTTCAAATATAGCACCTGTCATACAGAACGAAATATTCTGTAACATATTTTGCAGTCAATACTGCCGACGTTGTCTTACTTTAATCAAATCAGTAGGCTATATATTTATTTTAAGTTTAACAACTCTCTCCCCATACGTCGTAGAATAGGCTACAATAACAACGTAGCGTGTGTTCTAAGTGACGGTCCAGCTACACAAAGTTGTTATAAACAGACAGCCCACTTACCCATTTTTCAGACTTTGAATGTGTCGGCGCTATGTCCCGAGATTAGCCCTCCCTGTACCTCCACTTCTGGTGTGTAGGACACAGAAAAATCCACGCAGCGGCCACGCTTCTGAGACGCAACAGAAACGCCACGCTCGCGCGACGCATCCAGTGTGTAACCGGCCTTATGGTTAGGGTTCATGTGTCGTGACATCATGTGTTCATGACAGTGTCATGTCACTCTTATGTAGATACCTTCAAGTAAAGTGTTACCCATGTTTCTTTGCGAAGGCTGTTGATATGTCTTCATCTTTGTACTATATGTGTAATTGTTGTCTAACTCTGTGTGTATGCTTCTTTTCATTTCTTCTTTTTGAGTGGAGCTGCTCGGGAACGCAAAATCTATTTCAGTGTAAACTGACAATATAGTTGTATTGTATCGTGTCGTATTGTATGCTCCCTGCATGCAGCCTTTCACACAAACAAGCTGGAAATACACCTTGTTTTTTTGTTTTCCTTTGTTAAGTGAAGGTGCTGGCAGCGCGGACGATGACGATGATGGAAGGGAAGGTGAGGAGGAGGAAAATGTAAGTTATCTATGTAAGCATGTTCTCTACAGCATGGCTAGAGCTGCAATGATGAATCCATAAGTTGTCAACTTTTAAATTCTCTGATTGCAGCTTGTTAGTTGAGTTGTGGACAAAACAAGACATTTGAAAACGTCATCTTGGGCTTTGGGAAACACTGATCGAACATTTTTCACATATTTTAGAGACCAAACAACTAAAAAAAACTAGAAAAAATTCGACAGACTAATGGACAATGACAATAATCGTTAGTTGCAGCCCTAACCATGGCTCCACACGGTTTGTCTGGAGATGGATAAATGAGTAAAGAAGCTGCTTACTATTCAAACAACAATAAAACTATAATGACAAATTACACCAATTGTGTTGGTAACCATGGATACAATGCTCTCTGCTGTGTGTGTTCAACAGTGTCTTGAGGGAATCAAAGCATCACTTTGCTACTAAACTAAATAACTTTTCCATTGAAGTCTGTTTGGTAAACGATTACAGGTTTAATCCAAAGTAAGGGAGGCCCATTCAGCATGAAATATGTTGTGTGGATGATGTCAGACTTGTAATTACTCACAGCTAGCTGCTAAGTTAGATGTTTGCGATGCAGATTTGTGGGCTTTTTATAATGAGGAAGTATAAGGACAGATGGTGAAATTGGTGGGGGAAGGGGGGGAGAAAAGGGGAGCTGTGCAGGGGTATTTTGAAACTCAAATGGCATACAGTGATAAATTCTTTGAGAGCACAGTTAATGTGATCCATGACAGATAATATGTTGTTATTTTACGCCTACCCCACCCCAGGTTTATTCATTTTCCCCCTGCTCAATGTCTCTCTCTGTGCCGGCATCTCCCAGCATCTGTTTTACCATCATGCCGTTGTTTTCATTTAAACTACGAGAAGAAAAAAAAACTCTCAATCTCTCTTGTTTCATTCGTTACACAACTGTTTCTGTCACTTGTTGGGCCCTATTTTAACGATCTAAGCGCACGGCGTAAAGCGCATGGTGCAGGTGCGTTGAGGATGTGTCCAAATCCACTTTCGCTAGTTTGACGGCGGAAAAAAGGGTTGTCTTAATTAATCATGGGTGTGTTTTGGGTGTAACATGCAATAAACCAATCAGAGAGTCATCTCCCATTCCCTTTAAAAGCCAGGCGCGTTTGGACCTTGGCCCATTGCTATTATGATGGCAGATTTGCACCGTGATATTTTTCTTTGTAATCTTCTGCATGTGCGTCCCTGTGTGTGTAACAAGCATAGTGTGCGCGTGCTGTGCATAAACCTAGGAGCATTTTACTAATGCTCTGTTAAAATAACAATGAAATGCTGCACTTTTGACTTTAGACCAGGTTTTTGTTGGTCAATGGCGCGATCACTTCCCGCTGCCTCAAGATAGCAATACGCCAAGAATGCACCTGAACACACCTCCCTGTAAGACCAGCACGCCCATGGGCCACAGACGGGTGCAAGATAGAGCCCTCAATCTCTCTTTGTTTCATTCGTTACACAAATGTTTCTGTCACTTGTTGCGTACAATCGAGTGCAACACAATGAATGCCTTGCAGGAAATCTGAAAATAAATGGCTGTCGTGCCTCGTCCTTCTCTACGATGGCTGGCTTTTCTCCCAGCCTTCAGTGGGGCCGTTCAGAACAACTGTGTTTCAACTGAGTTGCAACTGTGTTGCAGCTGCGCACTTTTGTCTTCCTTCATAGTTCCTAGGATAACCAGGGCCAGTGCCAAAACTCCCTCCGATAACTGCCGATTATACGGCCATTCTGGTGTAGTGGTGTATGTTGAGGTGTGTGTGTGTGTGTGGGAACAGTGTCTCCCCTCTCTGTCACAGCTGTGTGATGAGGACACTCTCTTGCATATTTAAAGCATCTAGCAGTGCAGGATTATCTTTATGGATTATTGATAATAAAAAAAAAAAAAATAGTCTGGGACCAAAACTTGAGAAAAGGAAAAAGCAAAAGCAGTGTTGTACTGTTAAAGGATATGTATTGTATGTGTATACTTAACGGCGGAAACACACCGCAGGCTGAAGTGCCGCAAATAGCTGTGAAGCTGAGATATTTCAATTTCGGCGCACATGTTATCCATTCTGTCCGGCCACACCGGCTGCAATTAGGCGTGGAGCGGCTGCTCCGGCCCGCTCGATGCAGCAATCGTTTCGGCATCTCTTCTATTTCTTCCGCGAGCCACATGCGAATGTGTCAGGCCAGGCAGGTTCTCACATACAGGAAGGTCACAGTGCAGCCAGGGGAGCGTGCCTATGTTCCCACATTTCCAAGATTTTTTCTTTTCACTGAAAATTAGGCCCTATGTTCACACAGCCCTATGTTCCCACATTTCTACGATTCTTTTCAAAATTAGGCCCTATGTTCCCACAGTTCCCACGTTTCTAAAGGCCCAGACACACAGAGCCAACAGCCAAATGTCGGCAGAAAAGGGAGTTAGTCTGATCAGTCTCCCCGAGTTGGTCAAAAAAGTGGCTCGTACACACCAAAGCGACAAGAAGTAATACGTTTCCATAACAGCAGGCGGCGCTAATCTGTATTGTCGCCCAAAAATGAAAACCGGCAGCTGATTGGACGAACGCGTCACGTGGGTCTGGTTTCTCCGGAAATTCAAAGCCAGACTGTCATGGCGGCTCGTTCAGAATACGATCTCATATTGGACTAAAATAGTTCACCGAAACGTGTTTCTGAAAACATTTTAAGAGAGAAATAGTATAGTCTTCAGAGAATAGTCTTCATTTCAGATCGACAAAGGTCAGTTTAAAAGATTTTCGTCAGATTTTGAGAGACTCTAGTCACGCTCATCCACGTTTCTGGGTTAGCTCTCCATCAATCAGATGGGTCATTTGAGTCCGATTGCCGGCAGTGCCCTCCCTGCCGATTATATATGTCAAATCGGCCAGAATGAAGGACGACGGCCCCTCGGACGGACGACGGCACGGAACACACCGAACAGACTCGAGTCACTGACCTCGCCAGACTGTGTAACGGCCGATTATCGGCTCTGTGTGTCCGGGCCTTAAGATTTTTTTCAAAATGAGGCCCTATGTTCCCACATTTCTAAGATTTTTTTCAAAATGAGGCCCTATGTTCCCATATTTCTAAGATTTTTTTCAAAATGAGGCCCTATGTTCCCACATTTCTAAGATTTTTTTCCAAAATTTGGCCCTATGTTCCCACATTTCCTTTTTCATGAACTTGTATCAGATTGTATCCCCTTAACCCTAACCCTAAACAAAATTGTGGGAGGATAGGGCTTAAATTGAAGGGAAATGTAGGAACACAAGACCTAATTTTGAAAATGTCCTAGAAATGTGGGAACATAGGGCTGTGGTAGCCGGATACTAATTTTCTAATTTTCCCGCTGTTAGTGTGTCTTCTTACCTGGAGGTGTTTGACTATGTTGACCACCTCTCGGGTGGAATAGGGGTAGGTGATGGTGCCCTGGTCGGCCATGGACCTCAGCTCTCCGAATGCGGCCACCAGCTTCTGCAGAGTAGCATCGGGAACGTTGGGGCCGTACTGTTTCAGCATCGCCAGCTCCGCCTGGGGCTTTGGATTGTCCACAGCATGGCAGCTAAAAATATCCCCTGTTCAGAGGACAACACCAAGTCATTTTCCATCTCTCATAACTTTTCTAAAGAAAGAGCGGCTTAGCTCTTTGTATGGCAATGTATTTCTGATTTTGTACAGCTACATTTCTGCATGTCCTTCGGTTGTGGTTTTTATATAAGCCGTCACATGTTTCTACCACACCCTCACATGTATTTTTGTATTTCTAAAGCCTAGCATATCGCTGCTCACTGCAACGAGGAAAAACAGTATTATTGATGCAAAACACATGAAAGCAGACCCTGACAATATAATCCAGTCGCAGGAGAACCAGACCTGAAGTCTAAGCCGCGCCACCTACAGTCAGGGTTCATACGCATTTTAACCAATACTTTTCCATGACCTTTTCGGCAAATTTCCATGACTATGTATTCCTAAAAAATGTCAGTCGACATTATACAATAAGAATAAAAATCTGTTAAAGTTTACCCTCAGAGGTTTAACAATAAAATGAATGACAATGTATGTGGTTCATAGTGGGAGTCGTAATATCGCGCCCCGAATAGAACGGTGAGGTTAGGACGACGTGAAAATACATTTATTAATCACATATTATTATGCTGTGTTAAAAAAAAAAATTACATGACTTTTCCAAAACTTTCTGGGTCTTTTTATGTTTCCAAAACCTTTCCAGGCCTGGAATTTGCATTTTTCAAATTCCATAACTTTTCCAGTTTTTTTCAAAACGTATGAACCCTGTAGAGTTAACAAAGTAACAGTGGAACTTTAAACATGCAGATGTAGAGGTGCTGATGTGTATCATCTACAGGCAAGGAATGTAACAGCTGCTGTAACTTTGACAGGTCTGGAGAGGAAAACTTGAAAAACCCTCAAACTCCAGGATTCAGTGAGGGCAAGGCACTTATCGGTCTGACCTCAACCAAAATCCTGCTTAGGGCACCATGGTAGTCGAGGGGTTCAAGTCTTCAGCTGCAAAGATGAATTGATTAGTTGTCAACTATTAAAGTAATCGGCAACTATTTTGATAATCGATGAATCGATTAAAGAGTAAAACTTCTCTGATTCCAGCTTGTTAAAATGTGAATATTGTTCTAGTTTCTTCACCCCTCTGTGACAGTAAACGGAATATCTTTGAGGTGTGGACAAAACAAGACATTTGAGGACGTCATCTCGGGCTTTTGGGACACAGACATCATCTTTGGGAAAACACTGATTGACATTTTTCCACATATTGTGACATTTTATAGACCAAACTAATCGATTAATCGAGAAAACGATCGACAGATTAAATCGACAATAGAAATAATTGTTACGTTTCAACCGAACCAGGGTTTGAGTCTTTGCTGGATGTCATTTCCCATCTCTCCCTCGTTTTCTGACATCTCTAATGTCTCCTGCTCTGTACTGCTTCCTGAGACAGGCCCTTGGCCTTGGTCCAAATAAAAGAGCCAGCTCATTTAAAAAGGAGCCATTCAATCAGTCCCAATTCCCTTTCCTAATGTATCGGAGCTGCTTAGTTTTGAAATATATGAGTTTGGTATGTAAATAAAAGAGAAGATTTCAAGTCCTCTGCTCCAGGCTGTGAGTGTTGTATATGTGAGTGTGTGTGTGTGTGTGTGTGTGTGTGTGTGTGTGTGTGTGTGTACCTAGAGCTCCAAAAAAGTCATTGCCCAAGAAAGGAAAACCAGGTCGGTTAGCCAGGACGAGCATCCTGAAGTCTGGGTGCATGACTATGGTGTTGGGCCTCCCCTCAGCTTCACGGGGATCTTTGGAGGGGACACAGTCTTAGTTAGAATGGCATAACAAGCAAGCAAACACCAAAACAAGTACTCATACTTCCTGTTTCTGCATCTGTTTCTGCCTCTACACTCTTTTACACTTTGTTTTCGTAATGTTTTCATTTGTGTGACTGAGTCTCACACATCTGCATATCTACAGTCCTGACAGCATCTCTCTCAAGTTTGTGTTTACGAAGTCTCGAGGTTGTGTTTGCATTCCTCTGAGAGGAAGAGGCTCTCAGGAATGGAGAAGCTGTCAGCGACTACTGTGATTACGTGGGATTACTTGGAAAACATGCACGTTTACAGTACAGCGTGATCCAAAATCTACTGGTACCTGTCCATAAAGGCTTTTATCCTAAGCCTCCTTTAGTGGCCTGCAATCCGGTGTTTTACTCGCGTTTGTCTTCCGGGACATCCAATCCTCAACTCATCCATTTAACAGTCCCGCCTCTGCCTCCACGCTGTATCTGGGACCTGTCTACTGTCAAAAAACACCTGCATGTGTGTGTGTGTGTGTGTGTGTTTGTGCGTACTGTTAAATGAGTACCTGAGATGATTCGGCGTCCGTCGGCCAGGATCATCTCTCCGCTCTCCACCAGGGCTTTGAGGATGCAGGTGACGTTAGTGGGAGCTTTGTCGGCCTCGTCGATCACTAATATGTGACCCAGTTTCACTGCCTTCACCTGCACGCACACACAAAACCTATTGCTGATCTACTTTTGTGGCAAGGAAACAACATGCACATCCCAAAAAAAGCCACAGCTCTGGTGACAGACTTGACCACACTTCTTCTTCTTTTTTTGAGTACTATGTTATAATAACCAATAGAAAGGATGGACAAAACTATGTAAATAAATTCCACTTCTATCAAACTGGAATTTCCATTTAAAAAGGTCCTACACATCCAGTTATTCCTTGTGGGTTGGAGTATGTACAGACTGTCCTGTTGCACCTGTTAGGGCAGAACAACTATAGCCTTTATCAATCTTTTTGTAGTCTATATCATCGACGTTCCACTTCCGGGATTGCTCCGGTGCCGGATGCATGTATTTTCGCCCATGTACTTTGCCTTCCTCTTTCTTTGTGTTGGCGTTCTAAACTCAGGTGGATTTCTGAGGACTATGGTTAACTGCTCCTCAGATCTCTGCAGGGTAAATCCAGACAGCTAGCTAGACTATCTGTCCAATCTGAGTTATCTATTGCACGACCAAAACAACTTTTGAACGTACATACGTTCCACCAAAACAAGTTCTTTCCCAAGGCTATTTTGCAACGACACCGTGCGGAGCTTAGCGCCGTCCAAGGCGATTGTGATTGGTTTAAAGAAATGCTGATAAACCAGAGCACGTTTTGTGGAGGAGGGTCTGGCAAAAGCGGGACTAATCTTTTTGGTACATTAAATATTTTAACCTCATGTAATTCTCTGCATAGCTGCCCAATTTGAAACTGCGAAAATACTAAAAAACATTTGAGTGGGTGTGCAGGGCCTTTAAGTTAGTTTCAGTTTTTGGTCCTCTGACTTTTATTAGTGCCTCATCACACCAGAGATGCGTACACCTTTTCCACTGCAGACATTTTGTGCGTGTGTGTGTGTGTGTGTGTGTGTGTGTGTGTGTGTGTGTGTGTGTGTGTGTGTGTGTGTGTGTGTGTGTGTGTGTGTGTGTGTGTCTGACTGACCAGAGGTGAGTCCTCGTACATGATGATGCCATCTCGGACTGACGGCTGAAGGGTCAGAGTTTGGACGGTCGTATCTCTGAAGAAAACAGCAGTAAACAGGGTTGACACTGTAGATATATCCATTTATGAAATCAAATTGCCTTTCTGCTTTCGTGCTAAATAATAGTCAAAATCTGTGAAACGATTAGGTCAAATTTTACATTTAACTTCTGCTGTTACCGTGGCCATATGGGTCTTCATTGACCTCCAGATCAAACATGTGCACAGGCCAGGGCATTTGCACGTCTGGTATCTGTGCAGTGTTTCTTTAACTAAGTACTGTTTGATCGCTAAAGATGCAGGCCAGTTAAAAAATGGTGGCAGTGATACTGTGCTTGGGTTCAACAGGCCAGCAACACAAACATAACGTTGAAGCATCTCCCCAAAAACTTTGAATCTCTTGTGGCATCCAACATTATCACTCCCTCTCTTCTCTGAACATCCTTCTCCTTAGCCCTCCCCTCCAACAACCCTCTCTCTCCGATACCTCACAGTGTGAACCAGGAGCTGTCCTAGTTTCCTTCCTGGCCGGCTGCATCTCGCTTGCTTTTTCTAAACCACATCTCTGTAGACTTTCACTCACAGGCTCCCAAAAGCCACATGCAGCGATCCTCCTGCCTCTGCCCTGGTCTAATATTAGCTGCTGCTACAGTAGCTAACCAGGCCACATCCAGGCTCAGCTCCACTTTGACTTTCATAAGACTTTGACAAACTAAACACACACACACACACACACACACACACACACACACACACGCATGCAGACTAAGAGGAGAAGCTGCCTGTTTCTAGATGTGAATGTGCTGTCGATGCTTGACAGCAGATCCAACCTGATTGCCAACCCACAATTAGATCGACAACTTCAGTTCTTCAGGTTTGTACAAGTGATGATATTTATTGGCATTCTTTTCGGTGCCTCTCTCCCATCACAGATTCACTGACGCGCAAAACACCGCCGTCTTCATAGTGCCAAGATCAATACCAGGCCCCCCATCTCTGCCTCTGATTGAACAAAGCTACATTTAACAGCAGGGCCTGATTTCACGGCGTACAACACATTGATCTACGGAGGAGCACCTCGGACCTAATTTTCACTCTATTTAGGTGTGATGGTGGGAGTATTTATACAAGCAGTGAACCAGAGCTAACAAGGACTTCTTCAGACCGTACTTCGTTAATATAGGCATGTGAAGCCCTTGTTCTGGTGAAGGACGGCCTGATTTACTGAGGACCAAAATAATTTTTGACACACTTTGATGTGAAGGCCAACGCTGGCAAGGTAGTGAGAGAAATGCTGGCTGCTTACATCTCCCTTAAATAGAGTTTCTTTGTCCCTTCTATTGGAAAACTACAAGTACTTAAAATAAACCAATGTGATTATTTCTCTTGAAAAACATCCTAACTTGCCACAGTAGCTACATTTAGACTGTTTTAGAAGGGGATATCCTGTTAGAGAGCCCCTCAAGTATGCCAACTTTTAATGCACAAAAATAATAAGACATCCCTCAACTACTAATTGATAGTGAACTATTCCGTAGTTGCTGACCAAGACATAAATACATAACTTGGATTTACATGAGCTGTCTGAATGAATTTGAAGAAAAAAAAACACACTTGAAAAGAACCTATTGTGCTTTTTCTTGGAGACGTTCAGCGAAAGGTTGAGACAGTGACTCAGAATGGAAAAAAGTCAGACAAAAGAGAAGCTGAAAACATCGAGGCAGGGTTATAAAAGAGAATAAAGACCACAGTGACTGACATTCCTTCCCAGTTCTCTTTAAGGATCTAGGTTCAAATGGATAGGTCATAAGTTTCTGATATGAAGAAAAAACTTGTATTTCCAAACTAATTTGTGACAGTTCAGATCCTCTAGTTCCTCAACTTTTTAAGTGGAAAAGTGTGTGGCTATACACTTGTGTACACTTGAAAATAATACATGGCTTCTCCTCACCTGTGGAGCTGTAGGTATTCTCTGGGCCTGTTCAGAAGGTGCAGAAATCGATCCACTATTTTATTCTTACCCACGCCCTATGGAAAGATACGGGGGGGGAGGGGGGGAGAAACAAACATTCGGCAACCAGCAGAGTTGAATGAAATCTTAATGCACCAACTGTGTTTCAGTAACATACATGTAGGCTGTAAAGAGAGATGAAGAGGTGTCCATTCCATCCGTAGAGAGGCAGTGCTGAGAGGGCGAGCCGAGTGTGTCCCGTACGTTTTGATGCTGCCTCGTTCTGACAGGGGCTGTTCTCTGGGACTCCCACTGGCTTCCCACAGAGCCTGCCTCCCCCCGGATGGCCGCTGACTCCCTCGGCCAGTCTGTCAGACGTTCAGTAAGCCGCTCTGACAGCTCCTAATGTCTCAGCTTGGCCCATGCATGGTCAAGCACTCAGATTTGCAAATAGCTTCTCCCACACAGTCGCTCTCACAAGCGCACGCACGCACGCATAAACATTAGTGCAGGAACACACAGGGACAACCTCCATTGAACTGCCAGAGCAACCATGTCCACTTTCACTCCCTCGTCCTCCTTTCTTCTCCCTGTAACCCTGCCCGTTAGGACACTGACTGTGGGCACAAAGGGCCAGATGTACTAACGCTTTTGCACCCACTTCAGGCGTATTTGTTTCGCAACGTGCGCGTAAAAGCACGGCGAGGTATGTACAAACAGGCCGCACTGAGGTAAAATCGCAGACTGTCTGTCACGGGAACTAAAAATGGCAAATTTTGTGTTTCCGTGTGATGCATATGCATTCATGGGAGGGTGAAGGGGAAAGTGCGCCTAATTATGTATTCCGTGGTATGTACAAAAACGGCCCGTGAAAGCGCGCCTCTATGTTGCGGTGAAAATTCTCCGCCTCTTAAAAGCAGGTGTAAACCAGGACGCGGGTCTCCTCTCATATGCCTCCTGGTGAAATGGCAGCAGTAATCCGAGCAAGACGAAGACATAGGTCAAGGAGACGAGCTGAAAGGATTTTTGCCACAAGGATCACACTTTTTCAGTTGAGCGAACACGAAATCATTAAGCGTTCCAGATTAAGCAGCCATGCAATATTACAGTTACTGGAAGAAATCAAAGATGACATTGAATCTCCGACTCAGCGTTCACATTCCATTCCAGCAGTTGTTAAACTCCTTGCTACATTACAAATATTGGCATCAGGATCATTTCAAACAGTCATAGCATCAGTGGGAATATCGCCGTCTGCACTCAGCCGTATCATAGCACCAGTACTTAACGCTTTGCTACAGCGCAATTTACGGTATAGTGGGCGGAGAAAGGCGCTGATTACCCGATGAACTGCAGGTTTGGTAAATACGACGTAAGCTGAAGTATCACAGCGTGCGCTTTCTGCGGGTTGGCCATGGCGCTGATAACGCTACGTTCGCAAATGTACGTACAGCTGGCCCAGAGTGTCCCCAAGGAGGTGCTATATGCTTCCTCATGCCCCCAGTGAGCGGGTGGGTGTGGAGGGTAACATGAGGGTGCAGGGAGCTTGTTTCATAACTCTTCCCTCCACGCTCAAACAGGGCCTACTTCACAGAGTAGTGAAGTCAAAATTAAAATGTATCCATTTTCTTTATCTGTCTACTTATGGTCATTTATTTATATGTAGTTTGTTTTAGTTAGTTTTATAATTTATTATATTAGTGGTTTTTATTCTACTTATTAATGTATCTGTATTTTATGGATTGTTTTTAACAATCTACAGTTTATGTACTTATTAGCCACTGTTTAGAGCTTTTATTTATTTTATTTAGTTATATATTTCCTCACTTATGATGGCGCTTCCTCAGTTAGGTTCAGCTCGGTTCCAGTTTTTACTGAATTTATTTTTGTCAATTTAGGGTTGGGTGAATGGGAGTGATATTGTGTTATGTGTGTGTATCTGTGTGTGTCCTCTGGGAGGCCAGGTTTGGAACCTGAGTTGCAACAGAAAAAGAGTTAAAGTATAAGTCCTCTGGGAGGCCCGAGTTGGACACGGTTAACTTGTTAAGTCTTTTGTAAGGCCCAGTGTGGAACTGGTTAAGTCCTCTGGGAGGCCCGAGTTGGACTTGGTTAACTTGTTCTTATACTGCACTGTAAAGTTTATTCTCGTCTTTTTTTAAATCGTTTTTAACATCACAACAGCACTTTGAATTGTCCTATTGCTGAAATGTGCTATACAAATAAAGCTGCCTTGCCTTGTGTGGTGTGTGTGGTGTGTGTGTGTGTGTGTGTGTGTGTGTGTGTGTGTGTGCTACATTTACATGTATGAAAAGTGCTATATAAATGAAGTATGATTGATTGCTGGATTTGGTTTACACAGTCTGGGTCAGCGGAAGTGCATTTCCAGGATAAAGCGTGGCTCACCTGCGGCTGTCCCTCACCTTCCGCTCTCTGTGTGTCGCCGTTCAAAAAATCCCAACGGAAAAACAACAACCTTCGCGCTACCAAGAGCTACACGCTGGAAATGGCAAGAAAGAAAATGTGGATCGTGCAACAAGGCAGGCCTGCTTGGTTCTTTCGGGGAATGATTGTGAAAATTTACAAAGAATATGCTTAGGGCATTTATCTAATCTTATTGGGACGATTGGCAGGAATGCTGTAGACGAAGTACACACGGAGATACACTGGTAAGAGCTAAAGAAGTATAACCATGTATCCAGCTAATTTAAATAGCTCACCTTACTGTATTGTATGAACAGTTAACTTCATTTAATATTGTATGTGGCGTTGCGTCCGGAGCTGCGTCCGGAGCTTAGCGCCGCCCAAGATGATTGTGATTGTACAGCAGGAAGTTAGCGTATTTGTCACTCACCTGGTTGCCCACCAACAGGAGGTGCTCTCCTAATAGAAAGTCCTTCAACATGTCCTCCATCACCATCATGTGCTGCAGAGACATATAAACACAGATGGCTCAAAACTTAGTTTTATGGACTCACATGCACGTCAATTGAACCCAGATGGGCATTGTGGTGAATTGCATTTCACAAATTATGAAAAAAAGTACTGATGTTCCTCTATGAATATTAATCTTAAAACCACATGAGTTTGTGCTTTCTCCTCCCCCTATGCTTTACAACTGTGCTTCTACTCTGAAGACAGAAAACAGGCCATTCAAAAAGTAGGGCATCCTCGTTGCTCTCATCCTATCTCACCCTCTTTCCACTCTTTTTTTAGTCTCCAATGCAAGCAGGCGGAGGAGAGAGGGCAGAATGAGGACGGAGAGAGCGCGAGCGGGAAAGAGATAAATCTGGGTCACGTAGCGCCATCAGTGTCGCCAGAGGATGTCAGAGTGTCATGTCCATAGTTGGTTCCTCCCTGGACTTTGGCCAATAAGACATGAGACATCAACGTCAACGTAAACAAAAACTGGTATATCAATGTTTCACCTGGTGAAATATAGAGATGTTCCGATACAGATACCAGTATCGGAAAAAGCCTCTGATACCGCCTGCTGGTATCGATATTGGTGAGTATTGGAGTTTATGCACCGATATGATACCATGCAGTTTAGCCTTGAAAAGAAAATCTACTTTAAAGAAGTTTATGTGTGCTCTTTTTCCGTTATGACTGACTTTCAAACTGGATAATTAAAGAAAGTTCTCCGGCGTTCATGGGGTGTGTATGTTCAGAAAATAGATGTATTTTTTAACACCTGTGTATGGGATTGGTACACGGTATCGGCCGATATGCAAGTTCAGGTATCCTAATTGGTATCAGGAAGGAAAAATCGGAACAACTCTAGACGAAATAAAAATAATAGGAAAATTCTTTCTAAAACAGGAATATTTTTTTCTGTTTTCAGTCTTTTTGCTTTAGTTGACAAAACAGAGAGACAAAATGGCTGTGCTGGTTGCATATAGAGACAAATGTAGGAGCTAGAGATGCTCCCTAGTAGATCTCGGGTCAGGTCTGATTGAAAATCAACACAAAAGTTTTTTGTGTTTTTGACGCTGTTTCAGACATTGTTATCACCTTGTTTGACGCTTTTTTTCAAAGCTTTTTTCTGCTTTCTACGCTTTTTTCAATGTATTTGGCGCTTTTGTCGCTTATTGCCATTTTTTGACGTTTTTTAAACATTTGAATTGTACTTGCGAAGAGCGTTGAATGGAACCATCCATGTTATTTTTGGGCAATTTTGTTGAAAGAAACCTAAATTTCTCGTATAGAAAACTTTGAAAAGGGGTCCGAGTTGACCCGAGGACAACAGGAGGGTTAAAGAAGCTCATTTATGTTCTTTTTCCGTTACTACTACATAACATAAGAAAGTTCTGTGGTATTCATTGTTTGTGTTTATTCATCATTCACAAAGACTTTAACAACAATGATAGAAATCATATCACATCCAAACGGGGATAGTAGTATATATGTAGTGTATATAAAATATATGTATTTTTTAACACACTGGTATAGGATCTGTACTCTGTATCGGATTCTGTATCAGAAAGGAAAAAAAATCGCTAGTAAAAATCTAGCATCTATCTAACATGGGCTCGTCATTTTATCCTAATATAACGTGCAAAAGACACTTCAACATCATTTGTCACAAAAAAACTAAAAACAAATCTGCTGTAAACTAAAATTAATTTGCATGCTGAGCAGAGCGGTAACTGATAACTAACAAACATACATACTTTTACACGTCTTTAGAGGCTGCCATTAATGGTGGGACGTGAAGCTAGTGAAGAGGGAATTATGTCTATTATAATAATAATAATTTAATGTGGCCATATTATGCTCATTTTCAGGTTCATAATAGTATTTAGAGGTTATATCAGTATAGGTTTACAAGGTTTATTTTTAAAAAACACCATATTTTTGTTGTCTGCACATTGCTGCAGCTCCTCTTTTCACCCTGTGTTCAGGTCTCTGTTTTAGCTACAGAGTGAGGCATTGCGCTTCTATCCCATCTTTGTTGGGAGTCGCACATGCGCAGTAGCTAGGTATAGATCACATCAGCTAGCTAGCTGTTTCTCTAACTTCAGTAGTACAAGGCAGGATTAGCCGGGAGACTTCTTCTAAATGAGGGCGCACTTCCAACTTTGCGTGGAATACCTGCAGAACAGGGACGTAATTGTAATGTAAGTAGTTCTTTGGTAGATCATGGTGAACTAGTGTGTGTTGTAGCAGTGTTTTGCCATTCAGAACGAGCTAGCACGCTACGGTTAGCCACCTCATTTCGGCTACTGACGTAGAAAGCCGTGCAGATTTTGAACAGCTCACCCGGAGACTGAAGGCAGGACACATTCAGAAACCGTATCTCACTCTAAACAGCATGGATGGATTTTTTTTCAAAGTTTGTATGTGTGTGGAAGCACCAGAGACACAAAATAACACCCCAAATCCCAGAAAAAGTGATTTTTTCATAATATGGGCACACACTAAGTTTACCAGAACACAAGGATCAATCTGAGACAAAGAGTTTAGTTAAGCATAAGAGTTACACACAAATGTGGGTTCACAAACAGAGACTGAGTTTCCCCAGCAATCAGACATCAAGTCAGAGCTGGTCCACCAAGTTCTCATCTGAAAATGAACGCTCCTGTATTCTCTCCCTCCAGCTTTTATCCTATCCTCACAAGGGGGTGTCCTCTAATTTCTAGACAGAAACTGGTATCTTCACAGACACATGCGCACACAAGGTCGGGACCTCGTGGTGCAACTTCCTCGTCTGTTCTCGCAACCTTCAAACAATGCACCTCTATGCCATAAAAGCCTAAACTATTTTCTGACTTAAGCTTTGACTTTCTGTGCATCGGAGGTCACTTTTAACCACTTCCTCAATGACTAACACAGCTCTTTTGGGACGAGCACATACACACATTTTGTGAATGAAATATTTCTACACTAGTCATTATAGTTTTTACGAGAGATCAATAAACATTTACAGGCACAGTAGCATAATGTGGGTTTAATAATAGAAGTTAAAGTTACATTTGAAAACGTGACGATGTAGGAGAGAGTCTGACTATTTCTACTGGTCGTACTGAAGAACTTGATTCCAATTTCGGCTGCTTTCGTCCTCTGTGTGTTTTTCTGGAAGCCTGCTGCCTCTGATCGCTGCCAGCACAGAGGCGAGCATTCAGCACGCAAAAGTAGGACTGGGAGGAATGTGTAGTTCTGCCCGTTTTCACGCCTACGGTATGCACACTTGGACAATCACCGCATCAAGCGGGGGTGACTGTCGTATTTTGGTGCTTGAAAGTTAGAAAAGAACTGGCAAACCCCAACATACCCGACTTTTCACTGCTTCCATCCTGTCTGAAACAGCCTGACTCTCTAAAAAACGATGGTTTATAGTTTTAAGGAATGTAGTATACTGATTTTGCATGACTTTTGCAAAAGTGCGTTTCCTGCTTTACACACAGAGAAATACAGAGCAGAATTAAAGTCAGATTGATTTCTTATCCAATAAAATCCACCAATAACAGCAATCAGAGGTCAGTTCCAGTGTACTGGCCGGGGCAGATTTTACTGCCAGGATAGAGATAAGCATCTCTGAGACTTGAGTGTATCTGAAAAGGACCAAGAAGGAACAACAAAGAGCCTGACCCTGGGAAAATATCAGCTAATACCAGAACTAAAAGTAAAATCCTTCATAATGAAATAATGTCACACAATGCAACAAGGACAGAGACAAATTTAAATAACAAGGAACAAGGAAGAAAGAGACTGACCTCACTTGAATGAACCATGCAATGAATATTGTGTTGTGAAGAATACACGGAGTGATTTTTCTCAGTTTGAGAGAAAATAAACAAAAACGGATTATTCTTTATTGTTTCTAATTAATCTTTTTTTTTTTCTCATGTGGTCAAATCTGGGTCATGTCCTGGAAATAAATCACACAAGGTTTGGTGCAATGTTGTCTTGCAGTTACAGATTTGGTTTAGGGCTGCACAATTAATCACAATTTTTATCGAAATCGTAATATGGACTAGTGCAATATCCAATATCGCAGGGGGGTAAAATATGTGTCAAACCATTCTGAATGAAGTATTGTGATGCTGCAGAGACGTCCCAGCCTACACATCTTAACCTACAGACTACAGAGAAAAATCTTTGTTTGGTACAGATCCTCGCTTATCCTTTTTTATTATATATTTTTCATTGAAAATGATAATAATGATACAAAAATGATCATTCCCTCCAATATCGTCAATCATATCGCAATGGCAATATCAGTCAAATTAATCGCAATTAGAAATTTTCCTAATATCGTGCAGCCCTAATTTGGTTTAGACTGATATGTGTTTAATTTGGCTGTGAGGTAAGTGTGTAATTACCTGGAGATTATCATAGAAGAGCACGTCTGGAACCTTCATTTTCTCATTGGCGTCGTACACTGGAGCAGACACACTGCCAATAGTCAACACACCATCCTTCACCGAACCTGGACAAACACAGGAGATGCAGTCACTGTGTGTGTGTGTGTGTGTGTGTGTGTGTGTGTGTGTGTGTGTGTGTGTCTCACTAGGGGGCTTCAATATAGTCTTCTGCTCTGTGTTACTAAGCAACTCCACTAGTGGTAAGTAGCTTCTTCAATCAAATGTACTGATGCAGGGAACTCGCTCCTTATTACCCCCCGCCCCCCCTCCTAACCCACATCGTGACTTGCAGTCCGCAGACTTTGGCTTGCTTCTTCAAGTTGTGAGCCTATTGTTTAACCCCAATTTATAAAGATACGTATGCTTCTGACGCACCGTCATCTTCAATTTTCGGAATCAGCTTTAATGGCCAAGTAAGTGCGTACGCACAAAGGGAATTTGTGTCCGGCTTATTGTCGCTCTCAAAGTACTAGGGCTGGGCACCGAACGTTGATACTTTTATGGCACCGAAAGAAATACTCCGATCCTATGAGTATTGAAAAATTATTTATCTTTCGGTGCCAAATTTCGGTTCCAAAAGCGTCTGAGCGCGTATGCGCAAGCTTATCTGTCCTCTCTGCATATTGACAGAGAGCGGAGCTCCGACACACACACACACACACACACACACACACACACACAAACACACACACACACACACACACACACACTCGCGCAGAGGTGCGGACGGAGTAAACTCGAGCAAACTGCAGTTTTGTTGAAGTCACAGTTACCCCTTATTTCCACCAACTGCGGAACGGCTGCGGATCGGCTCCGCTGCGTGTTGGCTCCGTGCTCTGCCGTCCTTCAATACCCACCAGGTCCGGATTTGTTGCGGAACGGCTGCGGCCATGACTGACAGCTGAAGTCATGGGGACCCACGAGATCTCGCAATTTCACGTATGATTGTGCGATATAACAGGATGTAGTTTCTATAAACAGAACCACAAAACCAACAACAGTTGACTTCAGGCCTGTCTCCGCCCATTATGACGTTTTCAAGGTGTAGTGCAGGGAAATATGATCCGCCGTGAGCACGGTGCATTTCATTTAGAAAATTAACCGGATGTTTTATTTTGTTTTTGTGCTCGACTTCCTGTCCCGCACTATCTGCCCTGTGCTGAATTGCTGCGGAGCTCTCCGGCGTCCGGCCAAAATAGAAGCTCTGGTATCTGCTCCGGAGGGCTGCGGACCGCCGGAGCTGGGACGGAGTCGGAACGCAGCTGTTCCGCAGTCAGTGAAAATACACACATTGACTTTAATGGAAACCTAATGACTCCGCCGCCGTTCCGGAGCGGATCCGCAGCCGTTCCGCAGTTGGTGGAAATAAGGGGTGAGTCACGGCAACGCCGATAAAGTGGTTTCAAGTGTGGTTACAGTTTTTCTAAACTTCATGCAGACAGCGTTTGCTGCGATATGATATTAATGGAGAGGCGAAAGCGGTCGCGGTGCTGTTGACGTTACACTTCCTCTGAGACAAGCAGGGCACAACAGTGGTTTCTATGCCCTGGTGACTGACTGACAGGCTGAGATTGTAAGGCAAGGCAACTTTATTTCCACAGCACCTTTCAGCAACAAGACAATTCAATTCCATTTTTTTGCACTTAAGTTAGTTCTCCATTAGTTCAATGTTAGTTAATATATTTAAGAGTTAATATAACACTGATCGCCATTTTTTCAACAATGGAGAAAATAATCGACAATGAAATTAATCGTTACTTGCAGCACATTAATATTACTGCCACTTACATTTTCTTTAGCACAGGAAGCAACAGCTGACACTGTCAACCACCTGCTAATTAAACTGCAAAACGCTCTTTACGCTATGAAATGCATTTGGAAACATTGAGTAGTTGAATTAATCTCGTCTAGATAGCTGGCTGGGACTTACAGCTGAAGTCACGAGTGTGTTCAGCAGGATCGGGGGTGTCCGGTATGGAGCAGTTGGCGAGGCTTTTATCAAGAGAGGCCCGGGCTAGGCTGGGCAGGAACCTAAAACACACAAGCTCACAATTAAATCACCGGGGCACAAAATCCTATTGCATTCAAAAATCACTTTGTATCAAACATGAACAAAGTGCATTACAATCAAGATACACAGTAGGGATTTGAGTGTGTGTGTGTGTGTGTGTGTGTGTGTGTGTGTGTGTGTGTGTGTGTGTGTGTGTGTGTGTGTGTGTGTGTGTGTACCTAGAAAGACAAGCCTTATTGACAGCGTGAGCGATGCTCTCCTCGGGGTACTGAGAGAGACGGCGACAGATCCTCAACAGCTGTCTTGTGGAGAGAGAAGAGGCCAGAGACTGGGCCTGGAGACACACACCATACACAAATAAATTACTTCACATACACCACACACGTAAAACACACTGGTGAGAGCACACAAGCATAGGCACACGCACTTACTGTGGCATCGTTTGTCTTGCGGAGACTGTGTGTGAGGTGCAGTAGCTGCTCGGCTGCTTCCTTTGGAACATTAGGAGTCTACAAAGTGAGAGAAAAAGAAAGAGAAGGCTGATGAAGAGGATGGTATTTAGATAAGGAGAGAAGTGGATTTGAGATACAGAAATCTTGATCCAGGATGATTTTTTTTCCAGCTGCCAGTTTATGAGGTACACCTAGCTAAAAATGAATGCAGTGTAACACAACAGTCCTGCTATTTATAAATCCTCCTTCATGATGGTTATAATGTTCAGTTGTAGAGGTGTTGATTCAACCGTATTCTCATTTTGGAGGATGTAGTTTGTGTTGCTGTTGGACTGTATTTCATTATACGAGGTTATTTAGCCTTCCCGTCACTGATATGAATGGGGCAGACAAAATAAATAGAAAGACGTGTTAAGTGCTCTGCAAAGCACAGCACTTGAACATTGAATAACAGTTAAAAATCAACACAGTTTATTGCCATTTCTCATCAAGATCCAGATTCCAGGTAGTTAGCTGAAGACCACGGGACCACCTTAAGGCCCCAAACAACAAGCCACCAGGCGTCTTGGTGGTTGAGTGGTTAAGATGCTAATCATGTAATGGCAAAGTTTCCCATAACGTTCACCCCTTCTATCTCCCTGTTTACTCTGTCTCCAGAGGCCACAACAGGCCAACACCACAGCCTGAAGATGACCGAGGAACCACAGAGAAAAGAACTTTTACGTTTGAGCCAGATTCCCTTTCAACGGTTAAAACCCAAAATGCTACTGAGCTGCTTCAGCCCGCCCGTTTAACCCAACAACGAACCGAATGGAATCGATAGACCTCAGCTGAACCTAACCATGCAACACAACGTCCCAGTGAATGGCCAAACAAGGTCTGTAATTCACTTGGTGTGCGTGTGCGTGTGTGTGTGTGTGTGTGAGGCTTACAAGTTGTTTAACGTTACACCTTAAAGTATCACTGCCAAGTCACAATTTATTTAGGAAAAACTCTTGTTGCTGAGCTGCACAAAAGGCCAATGATGAATGAACTGTCGCATCTGGCACTATACCTTGTTTACCAACTCAGTTTGTCCTGGCTGTAAGGAGCCATGCGTATAAATATAATTTTCCCTACCCTGTAATAGCCTCTGCACTGTAAGCTAAACTCGACACAGAAGTTGGCAAGTCTCGCTTCCCTCTCTCCAGTCAATCACACATCAAAGGCAGTGGTTCATATTCAGAAGCGTTCATGTCTCTCACAAAACTATTTGCAACTGTTCACAAGCTTTGAGGCAAGAAACAGAAGATCATACATTTAAAGAAAAAGCAGGGAAGCGAATAAGCGTTATTAAAGACTTCTAGGAGCTGCTGAGCACAATTAACACCTATTAATTAACACGTCGCTCCTTTGAGTTTCCTGTAGCTTTAAAAAAAGAAAAAAAAAATAGCAAACATCTTTACCAGTTAGGTACATGTTTGTGTACACAGGTCCCTTCTGTAAAATACAAGCTTTTTCAAATCTTGATTTATACAGACAAGGCAAACCAAAGAAATAAGTTTAAATGTATTGTGTGTGTGTGTGTGTGTGTGTGTGTGTGTGTGTGTGTGTGTGTGTGTGTGTGTGTGTCTCACCAGTCCCTGTATGAGCTTCATCTCCTCTGCTCTAGCCATAGGGCTGACAGTGTGGTAGAGGAACATAGTGAGCAGCTCTGGGCCCAACCACTGCTGACCTCTGCTGCTGTTTGTACTGGCACCCACAACGGGGGGCTCCGCCAGGGCCAGCACCCTGAATGACGGATGGATGGGGAAGATTGATCTGAAAACACACACACACACACACACACACACACACACACACAGGATAACAGTTACACACTAGTAGCGGCAGACACACACGGTTAAACATCTGTTCAGCCGTGTTCAAGTGGATTTAGAGTGCAGGTGCACATGGTGTTTGTCACAGATGTGTGTGTGTGTGTGTGTGTGTGTGTGTGTGTGTGTGTGTGTGTGTGTGTGTGTGCGTGTGTGTCACCCCAATCTATGTCAGAGACAAGAGCATGACTTTTGACAGCTGGCTGTGTGATCCTCTGATACAAGAAGACAGCAAAGTCCCTTTCTATCACCCCACAGAGACACCCACTCTGCAACCGGATATTTATACTTGGATGTGGGCGGAGGCGGCCGCTAACCATCGTCGTCGTCACTGAATGAGTGTGTGGGGAGACATTTTAATATATGGAGATATCTGAGGCCGTTATAACCATGCACTGTATTCCACTACCCATCGATGCATTACAAAATAAAAAAGGTTCCCTGCCTTGCTCTCTCTACTAAGTCTGCCAATGTGGTCAGTTACACTAATTTAATCTAAACATCAATAACATTTAAACAAAGTCGCCATCTAATCCAAATCTAAATGGTAAATGGTAACAGTTTGGTGCTCTGAAGTTGGACGCTCCAGCATGTGGTTTCCATTTGTTGCTATGGGAAACAACATTAACTGTCAGGGGAAGAGGGACGCCGTCCATAACGTTTTAATTCACGGCCTTAAAGAAACACACCGACTTATTGGGACTTTGTCTTATTCACCGTATCTCCCAGAGTTAGATAAGTCCATACATACCCTTCTCATCTCTGTGCGTGTTGTAACTCTGTCTGACGGTTCCACCGGTAGCTTAGCCTAGCACGGATCCTGAAGGTAATCGGTTCAAATTAGCCTACTGCTCCCAATAAGTGACAAAATACTTCTGCTACTTGGGCGGAGTGATATGCTTTGCAGCACCTGAGAAGCCCCGAGTAGATCAGCAGTGCTTCGCCTTTCTGAGAATATAGTTCCCAATTTATATACGGTTAGAAGATGGCTGTGTCTCATGTGACCTTGTTATTTGTACACGCTGTGACTATACAAATCACAACATGTAAACAGGAACATGTTGGTATTATTTTGTCACTTATTCGGAGCAGTAGGCTAGTTGGAACCGATTACCTTCAGGATCCGTGCTAGGCTAAGCTACCGGTGGAACCGTCGGAAAGAGTTACAACACGCACGATGATGAGAAGGGTATGTATGGACTAGGGGTGTAACGGTACGTGTATTCGTACCGGACCGTTTCGGTACAGGGCTTTCGGTACGGTGCACGTGTGCACCGAACGGCCGAACGCAATCTTTTGTGTGCGGAACATAGGTAAATTTTCGTGTTTCCACACGAACATATTAAGTGGCGGAAGTCTCCGCGTTCAGCGCAAATCCCGCCCTGCAGCTGATTCTAAAGTTTTCATTGGTCATGTCAATATGTCAATCAGTGTACAGACACCAAACACTGATCTCTAAACCTACCCACCGTCACTGTAACCTAAACCAATGAAATCGACTGAAGGGCAGGATTTCCGCTGAAGTGGTTTGGGGAAAAAAATAATAATCACACACCGCGCGCTGTACAACAATATACACGGCACGCTTTAGCCCAGCCTCTCGCTAGCTAGCGTCATGGCCAATGCAGACAAGCCCATAGACAGTACGGACAAGCCGGAGCCTGAAGAGCCACCCATATCATTAAGGTCTCCTGTTTGGGAACACTTCGGTTTCCCAGTGAAATACGTCAACGGACAAAGACTAGTCGATAAGACGAAAGCAGTGTG
The DNA here is from genome assembly GCF_008315115.2 of Sander lucioperca. Classification (NCBI taxonomy): domain Eukaryota; kingdom Metazoa; phylum Chordata; class Actinopteri; order Perciformes; family Percidae; genus Sander; species Sander lucioperca. The sequence goes on along the minus strand of NC_050180.1, from coordinate 33,773,918 downwards.
CCGACGTTGCTCAGGAATGATCGGGTATGTTTCTGGCAACACTTCAAACTTGTTAACGCACTTGAAAAGGCATCACGCGAGTGTCAACATCACTACTACAAGGAAAAAAACGACGTAAGAAACGTAATTCAAACGCAGCTCCCGTTGGCATTTAAACAGACCTTTGCTGGTAATTCCGATCGGGCCAACGCAATAACGAAAGCAACTGGTGTTTTTATAGCAGCTGATCTACGACCATACTCGGTTGTTGACAAGCTGAGATTGGTAATGCTGCACTGTAATCCATAGTTATTTATTTATAGTTTTCATTATATTTTATTATGTGATATTGGTTTGAGACAGAGTATTTTATTTAGTGGAGAACTTTGCAGCAGTATTTTTCTTATTCTTTTTTTATTTTATATATATTTTATTTATTATATTTTATTAAAAAGTGTTTTAAAAAGAGTAAACAAATTGTTAAAAAAAAGTTTATAGTAATAAACAACCTGCAGTTTAATGTTTGCATTTCTTTCCCTTACTGTACCGAAAATGAACCGAACCGTGACTTTAAAACCGAGGTACGTGGAGGAACCGTGATTTTTGCGTACCGTTACATCCCTAGTATGGACTTATCTAACTCTGGGGGATACGGTGAATAAGACAAAGTCCCAATAAGTCGGCGTGTTCCTTTAAGCAAAAATTAGGCTGCATGTGTTTTGTTTTCATTGCGGGATGAGGCAGCGAGGTTTTCAAAACGAAACAGTCTTGCAGGTGGGAGTGATCAGAATCTCATCAGGAGAGAGCGGACATGTTCAGAAATCCTGCGAGAGCAAAAGTGAATAAAAAAAACTGTCCTGTGCAGACCTTAACCCACAAACACCGAGATACACACAGCTGGTGAGGAGAAGGGGAGGCAACACATGTGGACATACACACACACACACACACACACATACATACATACTGTATGTACACTCATATGTACACATTCTGTTGCCTAGCAACTTGCTGGTTCTTTCTAATCTGTCTCTGACTTTCTTATATCTATATTTTTGCTAAACCAGGAACCTAACATGTTGAACTGGATTTTCAAAGAAAAACTGCACTGTAATGCGCAATAGAATCCTGGTGCACACACAAACACAACACACAACACACACACACAACATACAACACACACTTTGTCTGAGCCACAGGAGAGTAGGAAGAGGAAGTGGGTTTTTTCAGCCCAGACGTCCCACCACAAACATCCTTTCTGCCAGCTTAGGTGGGTTTTTAAGAGTGCACACACACACACACACACGCACACGCACACGCACACACACACACACACTTCATGAGTCAAACACAGGGAACAGTTAAGGTCAAGACCAACAACAGTCATTCACATACAATACACTAATGCCGAGCAGTAAAACAATGTAAAATGCTGCGTCATAGATAGATTGACATTTATTGATCCTTTCGGAAATTCATCTTGCACCATACAGCTCATCAGATAGACAGACAGACAGACAGACAACAACAGGCCTTCATAGTCTTATAAAACACTGTCCAGTGTTCTGGTATCTAAAAAGCCTTCACACTTGGAAATCTATTATTAAAACTGGCCTTCCTAGACCAGATTTCCAACACTTTCTACCACTGCAGACCCAAGCATTCCTTTAACCTTGGGCTATTTTCAGTCTGAACACCTGGTAAAACGAAAGTTACGAATGTAACTACGGTTCCATGAATCCTGAATGACTGCCAGAGTGCTCGGACACTCGGAATCCTCGTGATCCCACGAGAAGATTCGGTAGGAACAGATCCCCTAATGACACCGGAAGATATAGCCTCTCTCGGGTCATCCAGGGGTCACAAGTGACGTTGTTGGTATACATACTTGTGCTTTAAGCACCGCCTCTGGCGGTGAGCAGGGATGAACCTGACAGGAGGCTCAGAAGAAGTTGGATGATATGAAAACTAATCGCATCACTCTCCTCTTCATCTATGTGCCTGTAAGCGGAACATTGAGGTCAGACACAGAGCCAGCTTCACAAATCTGAACGTCACTCTCTTACCATCTCTTAGTTTACCTTGAATACTATTTTGGTCTTCCCTCCCCATTTGTCTCTCTCTCTCTGAGTCCTGTTGTGGCACTCATGCTGAATGTGCCACTGACCACAACTGTCATGTTTTCATGTTTGAAGCAAATACAGATTCAAAAATGCTCCTAAATGCTCTTTCCCACACATAACCCATAAGCCCCTGTGTATGCATGTGTGCGTGCGTGCGTATGTACCTCTCTTGCAGTTGCTGGTCAGTGAACTGCAGTTGTTCCTTTAGTGTCTGGTATCTGTCCCACCTCAGCAGCCTGGTCCCATCGTACAGATCCAACTCCCTGTCATGGAGTAACCTGGGACACAAAGACACAGTAGAATGAGCTAAGCAGCGTGTGTGAGTGTGTGTGTGTGTGTTTGTCTGTCTATATTTGACATGTAGGCGAGTAAATAATGTAGACTGTATTTTTTTTTTTTTTTTGCAAACTAAAGTACCTAGATAGCACAGCCAGGGTTCCCAGGTTGACCCTGTGTATACCGTCCAGAACCAGCAGCTTGCCCTCAATGGCAGCGGTGACAAGTGGAGACGGCCTCCATGCTGTGTCTCCGTTAGGGAGAGTGCACCTCTGCTGCAGAAGGTCCCTGGCTGTCATGTCCTGGAAGTGGAGGAGGAAGGAAATGGACACCAAGTGACAAAGTTAAGGCAGGGGAAGGGATTGACAGCAACGTGGGAAGTGGTTCAGTGTGCTGGTGTGATAGATAGACAGATAGATGGATAGATGGATAGATATTCTTGCAATGATACACTGGACAGATTTCCAGTTTTTCTTCCCACATGACCTGGCCCCTGTTGCTAAATTTGATATCTCTGCTTTACAGATAACAGCTAATGGCACATTTGTGTATGGGGAGCCTGTGGAGGAAGACTGTCATGTTCACTATCACGCTGCCGTGTCACGGAACAGACAGAGGGAAGAGGAGGGAAGACAAGCGGAGTTGCACAATTTGTTCCAGGCAGTGATTACTGATCTGCTAACTGCTCCACAGCAAGAAGACATCTTGCATTACGTCAAAAACAGGCTCTATATTTTCCATTTGGTGCAATCATGAAGTCTCCTCACTCTCTCTCTCTGTCTGTCTCTCTGGTAACCTACTAATTCATTGATTGACATCATGACTGTCTGTCTGTCTCCAAGGAAAACTGCTCCTCTGAAATTGACATGTTGGGAGATTTTTGTTAATTTTGCATGCAAAAGAGGGAAAAGGATTTTGTTATTTTTATAGGGGTTTTTTTCCCATTGAAGGACACACCAACAAATAATATATTTATATTCCACCCTAGCCTTACATGTCACTTTGTTTTCCAAAAATGGTATTTTCAGGGCTGACAAGATGACTTTCCCGGCGAAGGATTCTGCAACTCCCAGCAGCACAAGCCACCCCTGACCTCAGACAGCTAAAAATAGCTGCAGCATGATGCATTAATACATAAGTCTTCAGCGGACACGTTTCCTGCACAATCATCACCCGGATGACTACAATCCCCATAAACACACACCACGCACGCACGCACGCACGCACGCACGCACGCACGCACGCACGTGGCCCAGGTAATGGAAGCCAGATGTGGGTCTTTTAGCCAAATTGCTGTCCTAATCCTACGTACATTTACTCCATCCCATTATACTGTACCTTCCCTGGCTTTACATTTTTGAGATGTATTCTCATCCGAACTCAAGAGTTACAATTTACGTGAATTTGGATAGTACAATGGTTAAACCATTATCTTCATTACTCTGTAAACAATCATTTTTAATTGACTGGCAGAAATTAACCAACTGATTATCAGGGGAATTCCACAGAATTTTGAAATCTGTAGATTTCGTTTGGGTCTGCTGATTATGTAGCAAGTGGGAAAAGAATCTTTTGCATTAGCCTACTTTTGCTATATAAAGTTGCTTTTGATGAAAACAAATTAATCAAAAAAAAGAAAAGAAAAAAGGGTGACCCAAGTGGAGAAAATCCAGGTGAAAGAGGAGAGTATTTTCTTTTGATGACAACATTTCTATTTTAGAAGATCTTCTTTCGTGAAACTACCCCTCATCCCTATTGGCTGAAACGTCCTTCATGACATCCCAGATCACAAACGGTGTGAGTCTCTGCCAGTGATATACTTTCCCTGACATGATAAACTCATATCCCAAAAAAACAGATAAGTGCAGATAGCTCCAGACTCGGAAAAAAATTAACTATTTGAATCTTTCAAAGACTAGTTTTTATTTACCTGGTAGAGCATGACCGGCTCTATGCTGTAACCCAGCATCTCAGCAAACTCTCTTGCGATCACTGACTTGCCACAACCCTAGAAAATACAAAAATGATTGTTATTAAAGACCAGAGACATTGATCATGTACTGTACTGGTGTATAGGGCTGCAACTCCAATATGTATGTACGTATGTATATGCATATTAGGGCTCCAACTAACAAACTAACAGTTATTTTCATTGTCGATTAATCCGTCGATTGTTTTCTCAATTAATGGATTAGTTGTTTAGTCTATAAAATGTCAGAAAATGGTGAAAACTGTGGATCAGTGAACCAAAGCCCAAGATGACGTCCTCAAATGTCTCGTTTTGTCCACAACTCAAAGATATTCAGTTTACTGTCACAAAGGAGAGAAGAAACTAGAAAATATTCACATTTAAGAAGCTGGAATCAGAACATTTTTTCTCATAAAAATTACTCAAAACGATTAATAGTAGTTAATAATAGTTGGCGATTAATTTAGGAAGTGACAATTAATCGATTCATCTCTGCAGCTCCACTGATGTATACTGTGCATTCTGTGTCAGCTACCTTGGCTCCTATCAGACATATGTCCTTGACCATGTGGGACTGCATCATCTCAGCCATTAGCTGGGAGTGGCTCGGTGTACTGATGAAGGTAGGGCTACTGTTGGGTGGATGCAGCTCCTTGATGCCTGCTGGAACCTGTAGTTTGGTGGGGACAACAACAAGCCGTGAAAGGGCAACCAGCAGCGTCATCGTTCTATAAAAGCTATGGGGTAATATTCCTTTAGACAATGATTCACAGACTTATCACAGACTTATCAGCATCACTGACACACGGCTGGGAACTAAATACGGCGTACGTTTCCAACAACATAGTGTTATCAAACAATCCATGAGATATAATACAGGCAGCGCTGCATATTAGACGCCAAAAGAATCAATGCTGCCCATAAAGACAATACAACTTCAAAGAGTTAATAATAATAATAATTCCTTCAGTTCCAATAGGGCTTTCGCCGCTATCGGCACTCGGGCCCTAACGAGAGTGATGTAATTTTCTTTTTGGCTGGAAGATGGGCACCACTGTTCTTGGAAGTCTGGAATATCTCCATTCTCCCAAACCACACACACAGTGACTCATTTACCAAACACTGCTTTTCATCCAAGAAAATAATTAAAGACTAATAAAGATAGAGAGTCTACAGAGTATCGGTCAGAGATAAGATGGTCAGGCTACTGATACAGTGGGCCTGCATGTGTGTGTGTGTGTGTGTGTGTGTGTGTGTGTGTGTGTGTGTGTGTGTGTGCGTGTGTGCGTGTGTGTGTGCGTGCGTGTGTGCATGCGTGCGTGCGGCCTGTCATGGGACAATGGACATCTCTGGGAAACGTATGACTCACTGAATGTTTTGTCATAAACATGTAAAGTCATAATTGGACGAAGGCCTAGTAGTCACACGAACGGAGACAGTGAGATTATTGCATCTGACAATAAACAAAAGGCAAATAATAATGTAATAGTGCACAAGATTCTTGTCTTACTATACATCTCGGCCATTTATGTCTTTAATGTATCGGGTTTTAGAAAACAAAATATCGCCATTTAACATGTCAAAGGTACCCTGTGGAGTTTTTGAACTTTGGTAGCACTATGTAGCAAGTTTTTTTTTTTTTTTTTTTTTACGAGTGAGTCCCTGTTTTGTTTGTCTCGTGCACACACATAAGGAAGCACTCGCACTAGTATTGTGCACGGAAGACGGCACGCACATTCCTGCTAGGACTGCCCCCTGCCGGTCAATTTGCCAACTAATCGGTCATTCGGATCTTAGTCGACTAGGATTTCTTTAGTCGATTAGTCGGTTTTTTTTTAATGCTATTTCATGCAGAATGACTTATTTTCAAGAAACTTATGAGCACATCTGTGGTAAACAGCACGTGCACAGTTTTGCTTTGATTCTTTGAGGAGAACCTCCTACAGATCTGCCCAATTAACTTGACTAATTCATTAGTCGTGAATCATAAGTGCTAGTCGACTAAGATTTTCTTTAGTCGAGGACAGCCCTAGTTCCTGCCAGTGGTTTCACACTATTCCACTGATCTACAGGTGACAGTGATGCGCCAAGAAACGCAGCAATGCGCCAGCAGGCGGGCAGTGACGATGAAGACTGCAACATGGATGTTAACAGTGCAGGGTTAGGGTTAGCAGGGGCGGTGCTCTATGTCCTTAAAGCCCCAATCCACAATCAGAAAAAAGCACCCCGACCCTCCACGTTGTAGTTGAGTCTACATAGTCTGCACACCAGATTGGGGCTGTAGTTGTACACTGTATATAGCCAGTGTACTGGTACCTGAAAGGTGACATCCTTGTCCGCGACAAGTAACGCGACATCTGCGTGGCCCTCGAGATCCTTTGTCCTGGACACACTCAGAATGGCGCTCGGTGCTAGCTTACGACGACCATCCAAAAGCTCAAATCTCTATGAAAGAGTGCCACAGAACATAAGGACAAAATAAACACCTTTTAAAAAAATGCATCTTATCTCATGTTCAGATCACAGCAAGCATGCACATTAGGTGACGCCACATAAGGATCATTTTGACTTACACTGAGAACGCCCTCCACAGCGGTGCGCCCGTCCTTGCCCAGGATGCTGTTGTAGGGGTAAAGTCTCTGGACTAGCTGCTGGGAGGACAGCATGGGCAAAGTATTCTGCAACAACAACAGAAAAGACAGGCGTTGGACACCAGAATCCATGGACCAACAGAGGCCCCAGGCTTTTGTTTATTCTTTCTCCCCCTTTGAAAGGGAGAGTGGGGAAGATCTAGGGGGCCTGGATTCTCACCAACACATGGAGGGCAGGAAGCAGGTTGTCCACAGGGAAGTCAGGAAGGCCAAGGTTGGATGATTCCTGGGAGCACAGCGTAGTGGCAAGAGACAGCAGCTGGGACACCCTGACGCACAGGATACAGCAGAATAGTGCACATGAAGAACTACTGAGACTTTGAAGGGGCTGTACTCGATATTTAGCACATTAAAAGGTGCTCTAAGCGATGTTGGGTGACGTCTTTTCTTGTTGACGTTCGAAGTATTGTCAAACAAAACGGAGGCTAGCTCGCCCCTCCCTCCTCCTCATCCCATCCCCTCCCCCTCCCTTCCGCGCACTAACCCCCCAACCCCCACCCCGACCCCCAAATCCTTTTGTCGGTTATTGGCTGGAACACTGTTTGTTATGTTTCGTGGTGCAGGTTGGCGCAGTTTGTTTTTGTTGCCGTTTGTGGAGCCTGGGCTGTCTACAGAGATCGTGTTTTTTTACAGTGTGTTCAGGGGACAGGCAGCTAGCGGATAGTGAGGAGATGTTTGCTGTATGTGACAAAAAATGTTGTAGGCTAAAAAATGCGTCACATCGCTTAGAGCACCTTTAATATAGCAGCACACAAAGATTTTCTATGAAAAGATAAAGTGGAGAAATGGCGTCCTGCACAGAGAATGCAGTCCTTTGTGTGTGGTGTAATCCAAGTCAATGGAGTTTCATTCCTATTTCATACATATGGCCATGTTTGCACTAAAGCCTGGCACTGTTCCTGGGGGCTTGGTTACAACCATTGGTTGCATTAAGAGAAAGCAGGAGAAATCCAAGAGCAAAGGATTTACGAGCGCACAGAAGCAGCCTGCGTGCGAGGAGAAGAGCTGACGCTTCGAGCAGGAAATCTGTCTAAGCAACAATATATGAGTCCAAGCATACAGTTGGAGCAGAAGCAGAGCAGATCTAAGCACGAGCAGTGGCTCTGTGAGTGTGAGAGAGCAGGGTTTTGAGGTGTAGAATTAGAAAATCTGGCGCTAAACCCCAGACGGAGCAAAGGTGCCTCTGCAAAATAGCCTCGGGAAGGAACTTGTTTTGGTGGAACATGTGTACGTTCAAAGGTTGTTTTGGTCGTGCAACAGAAAACTCAGACTGGACAGACAGTCTAGCTAGCTGTCTGGATTTACCCTGCAGAGATCTGAGGAGCAGTTAACCATAGTCCTCAGAAATCCACCAGAGGTTAGAACGCCAACACAGAGAAAGAGGAAGGGGACGGACATCCGGCTGAAATTAGGGACATCCGGCGGAATTCCCAGCAGCACCAGAACAATCCCGTAAGTGAAAAGTGGTCGATATAGACTAGTAAGTAAGTGCCTTGTGCGTCAGTATCAGACACCAAGGGCCATGACAAACCGTTGGTATTTGACAAGTTGAACTGTGAGAGCCATGTGGTGGCAATCCCAGTCCACTTTTATTCAGTGTTTTGAGTACAGCCCCTTCAAATGAAAGGAGAACTCACAAGTCACACAAGCCATTTAGCTTCAGTAATTGTTACTTTTAATTTACCTTTCTGCAGCAATGTTTGGTCCGACGGTGTACAACAGCTCCAACTGGTCCTGTAAAGAAAACAATATCAAGATGAGAATAGCTGCAGGGCTGTACACTTCAATCTTCCTCAGAGCATGTGTGCCACTAAGCTAAAAGGCTTAGGGGCACCAGTTCAAGCTCAAAGATTTATCGTTGAAAACTGTTTTCTGAGAGGGCAGAAACACCGAGGGCCAGATGTACTAACGCTTTTGCGCCCACTTCAGGCGTATTTGTTTCGTAACGTGAAAAAGCACGGCGAGGTATGTACAAACAGGCCGCACTGAGGTAAAAGCGCAGACTGCCTGTCGCGGGAACTGAAAATGGCAAATTGCGCTTTTCCGTGTGATGAATATGCATTCACGGGAGGGTGAAGGGGAAAGTGGGAGTTTCCCATAAAGAGATGGGAGGGGAAGCGTAAAATGCGCCTAATTATGTATTCCGTGGTATGTACAAAAACCGCCCATCAAAGCACGCCTCTATTTTGCGGTGAAAATTCTCCGCCTCTTAAAAGCAGGTGTAAACCAGGACGCGGGTCTCCTCTCATATGCCTCCTGGTGAAATGGCAGCAGTAATCTGAGCAAGACGAAGACATAGGTGAAGGAGACGAGCTGAAAGGATTTTTGCCACAAGGATCACACGTTTTCAGTTGAGTGAACACAAAATCATTAAGCGTTCCAGATTAAGCAGCCATGTTTCTAGAAGAAATCAAAGATGACATTGAATCTGGGACTCAGCGTTCACATTCCATTCCAGCAGTTGTTAAACTCCTCGCTACATTACAAATATTGGCATCAGGATCATTTCAAACAGTCATAGCATCAGTGGGAATATCGCCGTCTGCATATCATAGCACCAGTACTTAACGCTTTGCTACAGCGCAATTTACGGTATAGTGGGCGGAGAAAGGCGCTGATTACCCGATGAACTGCAGGTTTGGTAAATACGACGAAAGCTGAAGTATCACAGCGTGCGCTTTCTGCGGGTTGACCATGGCACTGATAACGCTACGTTCGCAAATGTACGTACATCTGGCCCAGAGTGGCAGTCTAATGAAGAATGTGGCTACAATCTGAAAATGACAGAAGCATCGTATATGGGGGAAATGTTAATTAAATGTATTTGACACATGGAAATAACAGGTAACAGCCTAATTTATCACAAGCTACAAAATAAAGAGTCAGTTCACTCACATTACAAACACTGTAGAATCACACTAAAACACAACATTCAGCAAGTAATGTGTCTTTTCAATATTACTTCTCATTTCCATTGCATGATCCACAGATTCATAGATTTTTTTGGGGGGGGGAACTATTCTTTGATAGTTCCAATGAAAGTTTGTTTGGGGTAATGAAAATAGGATCACTGGGGAGAACAAGTGAGATGATCTAAGCCCTTTTCTCTCATTATTAGGGTTGGGCATCGTTTGAATTTTAACAATTCTGATTCCAATTCCGATTCTTCCTTTCGATTCCGATTCTTTGAGAGGTGGAGTTGAAACGGGTCACATGTCTATAGAGGAAAGTTTTATTTTGATTCAATGGTGGTTTGCAGTTTTACAGCTTTTTCAATGTAAAATAAAGCCACACTTGAGCGCTGCTTACTGTGCTCCAAGGCTGCAACACAACGAGCGCCTGGCTGCTACGGAAACCAAAACTTGCGCATATTAAATTTGGAACCCGTGATCAGATTTGAAACCAAATCCTCCAAACGATTCCAATAAAGAAACGATTCTACTGGAATCGTAGTTTTTGAAACGATTCCAAGTAGGAATCGGTTCTCGATGCCCAATCCTACTAATTATTGAGACAGTTTGGTGATGGGAAATGTTGTTAGATAATCAGTTCATTCCTGGACTGACCTTGAATGGTAGGTAATAGACGTCCCTGGCCTGAAAGCGAGAGCGGAGAGGAGGATCCAACGGGTTGCCCTTGTACTTGGGGACGGGAAGGCCGAGAGCGATGACCCGGAAGTCCTCGCTCACACGGACAATCTTCCAGCTGTCCAGCTCCTCTTTGGTGTGCTCCTGCGATGCAACAAGGCATGAAACACTCCAATCCCCTTCTACTGTCTGTAACTTTTCTGTCATTTTAAAGATTTTATCCTAAATGCAATTTTTATGCAAAAGGCTGCAGGCACACAGCTTCAATTAAGAGGTACAGACGCCCAATGTCACACTGTATTTATGGCGACAGCTCCCCCCCCCCACGCTAAACACAAAAGCAGCACTGTAGGTGTAGTGTGAGATATTCACTGCTCGGGTGTGAAGATTCAGATAGATACGGCTCCATAAACGACAGCCATGAGCGTGAAAATTTTTTTTTTTCCTTAAATGTAAATGATGATACATTGGATAACAGCCAGGTATGCCTTTACCCACTTAATCATTTTATCCACATTATTGATGATTATTTATCACAAATCTCATTGTGTAAATATTTCGTAAAAGCACCAATTGTCAACCCGACAATATCACCGCAATATCGATATTGAGGTATTTGGTCAAAAATATCGTGATATATGTATTTTTTTTATTTTTTTTTAACATTTATTTATCCAGGTAAGTCGATTGAGAGCAATTTCTCATTTGCAACAACGACCTGTCACATTCACACAGTTACACATTCATACCTGGAAGCTATAAGGGCCTTGCTCAAGGGCACCTCAGTGGTGGTAATGAGGGAGGGACAAGCGCTGCTCTTTCACTTTCCCCACCTAGATTGAACCGGCGACCTCCCAGTCCCAAGCTCGCTTCTCTAACCTTTAGGCCACCACTGCCCCACCCTACTTAAAACCCTGCAGGGTGTTTCACTTATGTAGGTGAGTGAGCTACTCTGACCTGCAGCAGCTTGTCGTATCGCTGATATGACATCAGGAAGCGTCCGTCCTCCAGCTGCATCTCCCTGTTCTCTAGCAGGTTGTTGAGGACGGGCAGAACATTTCTCTCGGCCTTCTCCAGCCCCTCCAGGACCAGGACTCGGCCTTGCGTTGCTGCCCTGACAGCACACTGGGGGGGGGCAAACACAGAAGACGTTGAGAATAAATCAGTAAACTCAATCAAAACAGGGTACCCCCAGGATTCTCCAAGTTCAATTTAAGACATTTTTAAGATATTTTTAATACCACCTAGGATGACATTTATTGCCAACTGCACGGCCAAATAAAGGGAAATCAGAGTGAATTTTAAGTCAGAGAAAAGAAGTATTTACCAAGTAGCATTGCCTAAATTTAATAAAGCACTTGTGTGAAGTGTGTTTGTACTCTAATAACATAAAATTAATAAAATAGTTGTCGCATTTGGAGCTCTTATGCTATGAAATTAACCCTCCTGTTGTCCTCGGTCAAATTTGACCCATTTTCAAAATGGTTCTATACCAAATTTTCAAAAGAAATAACGTGGACGGCTTCCTACAACACTCTTTGCAAGTTTTATTCAATTTTATAGCATTTGAAAAAAAAAAAGATAAAAGAACGTTGAAAAAAGTGACAAAAATGTCAGAAAAACCTTCAAAAACGTGGGGAAAAATAACACAAAAATGTCAAAAGGTGTATAAAAAACGAAAAACTTTGAGAAAAGTGACAAAAACTTTGGTGGAAAAGCAACAGAAGTGTCGAAAAAGACGACCGAAAGAAAAGTTTTAATTTTGACCCAGAAAAACAAAAAGTTGCACGGTCAACGGGAAGACAACACAAGGGTTAAAAACGACGGCATTTATTTAATCCTACAAAACGACAAGAACAAAAGTAAGACCTATAGTAAGAGATATTAAATTTGAGACTTTAATACCTTTAACACCCCGCGGGTACCTTGCAAAATACAATTAGAGATGCGGAGGAAGATGTTAGTTAATTCAAGGCTAAACCCTAACCGTTGCAATGAGTTTAACCTCAGGCCAAATCTGCTGCTCCGTTGTCCAACAAGACCTCTGACCCTGTTCAAATGTTAAGAGCGCTAAAAGGATTTGCACAAAGAGCAATCTGACTGTGCATCAGTTCTTACTGCTCTAATGACAGAATGAGCTCGCCATAAAGCCTTTCCTGAGGATGTCCTCAGCTTATTGTGTTCAGAACATCCTCCAAACTACTCCAAACCAAACTTCAAAACAGTCTTGGTTGTTTGAGGAAGGCCTGTTTGTGGGATTAAAAAAAAAAACAACCTTAGTTCTACTTGGTTTAGTTTCAACAGCAGTGTGTACAAGATTCAAGATTCCTTCGTTTGTCATTTTTATGCACCATATAAAAACGAAATTGTGTTTCACACATCCGCTAGTCGATAAAAAAGAGAACTTTAAAATTCTAAGATCATAAATAAAAGCATTTAACAGAGGTAGGGGACTGACTCGAGTCCGACTCAAGTCGCCAATTTAAGGACTTGAGACTTGCTTGAGTAATATTGATAAATGACTTGACTTTGACTTGGTATTCAAGACTTGAGACTAGGCCTGCACAATTCGGGGAAAAATATGAATCACGATTTTTTAGCTTAGAATTGATATCACAATTCTCTGCCACGATATTTTTCTCACGAAGTGTAATGTTTATTGCACACATGAACCATGACAAAACAAAACAAATTTGCAGTACCAAACAGATTTATTTTGGCACCTATAGCACACTGCGCATCACCACGAGCCTGTAAACACAGAGGCTTCAATGAAGAGAAGGGAGAGCATTGCAGCGCTTGGGAGCGCTTTAAAACCTATTTTATACAGTCTATGTTTAAAACTCACAGAAGAAAGTAGTAGCATTTGTGATGCAGTCGGGTCGTAAAATTAAATGAGAATCAAAGTCATTATTTTTTTTTTAAATCAACAACAACAAAAAAAAGTTATTTAAAAATTAAATCGTGAACAGGGTGAATCGAGATCGTGATTTTATAACGATTAATCGTGCAGGCCTGCTTGAGACTTGACTTTGACTTGAGACAGATGACTTGAAAGGACTTGACTTTTTATTAATGTAATAGCCAGGCCATATTCTTTTTTTCAAGGTACTGAAATTAAAAGGCAAGCCCGCGATGGGCAGTGGTGGTTAGACGCGAGAAGAAACCACCGCTGCCTATCGTGGGCCAGTCTCTGCGGAGCTCAGCTAGCTTGATGTAAACCTAGCACCTTAACTTGATATATATGTCTCTGTAATGAAGTTTTTGCTGCAACAACAGTTTTGTTGCAATATTGAAAATTAAACAAGACTTTTCATGACGACAAATCAAGTCTTAATTAAACTGATTATGAATGTAAAAACTGGGGTAGATCGAAGAATTTTGTATGACTTGACTTGTGACTTGCTTGACTTATAGCAGGGACTCAAATTGACTTGCTTGATTCTCACCACAGTGCCTTGAGACTTGCTTGCGACTTGAAGGTTCAGACTTGAGACTTGCACATGTGTGACTTACTCCCACCTCTGGCATTTAATAAATAAACTAAGATTACACTGAAATATGCATTAAAGGTCTATGACATGCTGCTTTTTGGATGCTTTTATGTAGACCTTAGTGGTCCCCTAATACTGTATCTGAAGTCTCTTTTATATAGGCCTCAGTGGTCCCCTAATACTGTATCTGAAGTCTCTTTTATATAGGCCTCAGTGGTCCCCTAATACTGTATCTGAAGTCTCTTTTATATAGACCTTAGTGGTCCCCTAATACTGTATCTGAAGTCTCTTTTATATAGGCCTTAGTGGTCCCCTAATACTGTATCTGAAGTCTCTTTTATATAGACCTTAGTGGTCCCCTAATACTGTATCTGAAGTCTCTTTTATATAGGCCTTAGTGGTCCCCTAATACTGTATCTGAAGTCTCTTTTATATAGACCTTAGTGGTCCCCTAATACTGTATCTGAAGTCTCTTTTATATAGACCTTAGTGGTCCCCTAATACTGTATCTGAAGTCTCTTTTATATAGGCCTTAGTGGTCCCCTAATACTGTATCTGAAGTCTCTTTTATATAGGCCTTAGTGGTCCCCTAATACTGTATCTGAAGTCTCTTTTATATAGGCCTTAGTGGTCCTCTAATACTGTATCTGAAGTCTCTTTTATATAGACCTTAGTGGTCCTCTAATACTGTATCTGAAGTCTCTTTTATATAGACCTTAGTGGTCCCCTAATACTGTATCTGAAGTCTCTTTCCCGAAATTCAGCCTTGGTGCAGAATTACAGCCACTAGAGCCAGTCCCACAATGAGCTTTCCTTAGGATGTACCATTTCTGTGTCTGTAGCTTTAAATGCTATTGAGGAGGAGGGGGGGGGGCAAGGTGGAGGGGTCCTTGACCAACTGCCATGCTTCGCTTATTTTCAAGCCATGATGTCTCTCTCTTTCTCATGGGCGGGCCAAATTCTCTGGGCGGGCAAAGCAGAGAAAGGGGAGGTAACCTTTCCCCTTATGACGTCATAAGGAGAAGATTCCAGATCGGCCCATCTGAGCTTTCATTTTCTCAAAGACAGAGCAGGATACCCAGGGCTCGGTTTACACCTATCACCATTTCTAGCTAACTAACTCATATTAATGTTAAAAAACCTCATAAAGTGAAATTTTCATGCTATGGGACCTTTAATTAAATAAACTCAGATTATGCTAATAAAAAAAAAATAAAATTAGTAGTTTAAACTATTTTAGAGGAACAGTCTATTGTTTGCAGTTCACCTTGTGTGATTAAGCAGTTTGATTGCTGTGGGAAAGAAGCTCTTTAATAGCCTAGTAGTACACGTACATGGATATGTTTGTGTGTAGACGCACATTTCTGCAGAAATCAAAAAAGCACGTCTGACGTCAAGAGGCAGGAAACTTGAGCTGTCTGGGTGCACCGCAGAGCAAGTGGCCATATAATTAGGTTAACATGTAAATGCGTGGCAGGTTGTGTGGGGAGCAGAGCCATGAAACTTTAGCCAGATGCTCTATATTTAACTCTAGATCCATTTTCGGCACCAAAGCTATAATCAGATAATTGTTCAAAAATGTAAGTGACGCAGGATGGCGAGAGGGATGAGGAAGCACAGACAGGCCTTGTTCTCGGCCTGAAACACAAAAACATCCCACTAGATACTGAGACGCTTTGAGCAAACACACTTCTGTACTGTACATGTAACATGTATTTCTCATTCCATAATGCCCTGTGTGTCCTAGTTATAATAATAATAATAATAATAATAATAATAATAATAATAATAATAATACCTTTATTTGTATAGCACCTTTGGAAAAAAAAAAAACAGTTTACATAGTGCTTTGACAGAAGAAAAATCCAAATCAATACACATAAACATATATAACACACCATTGTAATAGTGAAAATAGAAATTGGGACACCTTTAAAGACAAATGAATAAATTAAACGAAATTAGCAGATGATAGGGTAAAAAGACAATCAAAGACGATCGAAAAGACGATAAATAGACGCAAGAGTCAAAAATGCTTCTACACAGATGCAGCTTATTTATAAATTATTAATTCTAACTTGTGTGCATGCACAAATCAACAACTTTTGGGAAACTTGGAAAACATGAGATAATAAATAGATAAGAACATACATACACATGTACACTATACTTAAAACATGACATGGGCAGGGATGGCAGATGACCTATAGTTTGTTAAGAAACCCAACAGCTGATGGTACAAATAATCTCAGGTATCCGTTAGACCTGGCATGTTTTCGGGAGGTATACCTCCTTCCTGAAGGTAGGAAGTCAAACTCAGAGTGTAGTGGGTGAGTGGTGTTAGCCAAAATGGCCATTGCCGTCTGTGTGGCTCTGGCTTCATACACATACCCAATGCTGTTGAGGTCAGTGCCAATTATTTTCCGACATACGTTTACAGTTTTTCCCAGTCTGTTTTTGTTGATTACACTCAAATTGCCAAACCAGAAGATCATAGCATGTCATTCCCCCCTCTCTCTCCCCTTTCATGTCTTCAGCTGTCCTATATAAATAAAGGCCTAAAATGCAAAAAAAAACAAAAAAAAAAACAAAGAATTGTAGTGTTCCATTTGCGTGGCCCAAATACCTGGTTATTAGTGCTAATTTTACAACAACCTGTTCCTATTTTTTTACCACATGTGCAGTTTTATGTTGATTCAGCATTAACCGTGCCAGTGACACTCTTCTTTACTCCACTGCAGTTCTTGCATATCTATTAAACTATTAACTATTATCAAAGAACTTTTTTGTTTTTGTTTTAGATGCCATTTCAGTTCAAATGCAGCTTTAGTGTAGGTGGAAATCTTTTTATTACTGTAACAGTGTCTTATTTGCAGTGTGGGTTTGAGGTAAGCGGCCTTACATTAGAGCCTGCTAACTGGAGAGAGGTGACTGGAGATGTCTAAAATACAACAAGCATGTGATTACATCCATGTGACTCCATCCTTCATATAAACGTGGAGGGGGTGGAGGGATGCTGGGCTGAATGAGGAAAGGAAAAAAAGAAAGAAAGAGCAAAGAGACTGAGAGTGAAGTGGGATAGGAGGGGGAGGACAAGAGTAAGGACAGGGACTGACATGCTAAGTCTGAATTTAGGGCTCCAAATCAGCACAGGGCCCCGAGGAATACTTAGATGTTCTAGTTAACACACAGACACTCACCTCCTACGATACCAAACTATTCTCAAAGAGAAAAGCTGGCTAATTTGCACCCACGCGTCTTCACGTGTCAGGTACTTAAATGTGTACATCTATACTCACCAATCGCACCCACATAGCAACAAAAAAATCCAATACACCAACTCATAAACCAGCACATGCCAACTCACAGACACACCCTGCCACCTTTCATTGGATGGCACACGGCTCCCTGATATTTGAGGAAGACCAAAAATAAGCAATCCCTTCACACCTATTAGTACCACCAATAACGCTGTATCTATTCATGAGCTGTTTCCGTGGAAACAGTGGACACCATGTTTTCATTTTGTTGAGGGTGCTTGAAGGTGGGAGGAGACGGCTGATTCTCAGGGAGTTGAAGAAGCTGGCTAGCTTGCCTTGTTGCAGGAAACAGAAAATGCATCAACCAGCCTTGGTAGCTACACCACTGTGTCGTGAGTGGATATGGACGAGTGGATATGAAAGGAAACAAAGGGGTGCAGTAGAGAGTGCGCCCCACGAACAGCTTCGTTTTGGTTTAAAAACAAATATCTTTTGCTACGTTTACACCTCGCATTCCCACTACTCTGGCGTTTCTGAGGCCGCATACCGGAGAAATTTGAAAACACTTCTGACCCGGTTTGGTTTGGAATCTGCAGGGTTGTGTTACATTACATGTCATTTAGCTGACACTTTTATCCAAAGCGACTTACAATTGCTATACTGTATATCACAGGTCGCACGCCTCTGGAGCAACTAGGGGTTAAGCGTCTTGCTCAGGGACACATTGGTTGATGTATCGCAGTATACAGCAGGGAATCGAACCCAGGTCTCCCACACCAAAGGCATGTGTACTATCCACTGCGCCATCACCACCACGTGTTGCAGTCTCAACGGCCACAAACAGAGACCTTTGGCAACACCGACACTAACTCCAACGTTCCGCCGCCTGATTGGGTCATGGCGTCTCGTTCTCTGAGACAGTGAGCAGAGCTGATTGAGTAGCATGAGTTGTATATGAGAGTTGCTACTGGAACGTGGTTTGTTGTATTTTGGTGCCTATCCTGTGCCTCTAGTGTTTGTTTGACGTTTACGACCCCTGTGTTGTCTCCCGAGACCGGGCTTTTTCACGGTGTGTTCAGGGGGCAGGTAGCTAGCGGGTCAAGGAGAGATGCCTACGATTTGAGACAAAAATGAAATTGCGCTGAAACCATGCAGGAACGCATAGTGCACCTTTAAATGTTTCAATGACATTTCAGAAAATACTTACATAAAGAGTTTTAAGCCTAGAAACAAGCCAACCAGCTACGTGATGAATCGTGACCATAAAACATTTGATTCGGCGCAAAATAACATTTTGAAAATGGAAAAAAGGGCAAAGGTACAAAACTGTACTGTTGCTGTTATGCTAAGGATTGTGGGTAGTGTAGTACTTCTCCATGCCATCGCGAATAAAAACATGTTCTTAAAACAAGGTTGATTCATACGGACTTGTGGCTTCTTCTTTTTCTCCTTCTTTTGTTTTAAGATTATTTTGTTTTTGGCATTTCAGGCCTTTATTGGATAGGACAGCTTGGACATGAAAGAGGGGAGAGAGGGTGTATGACATGCAGCAAAGGGCCGCAGGACGGAACCAAACCCGCAGCCACTGCGTCGAGGACTGAACCTTTGTACATGGGCGCGGGCGCGTGCGCGCTCTACCAGGTGAGCTACCCAGGCGCCTGACTTGTGGCTTCTACGGGAGCATAAACCATCTTTTCAGTTTTTATGCTCCACGTATCTGGAACAAACTCCCAGAAAACTGCAGGTCCGCCGCAACTTTGTTCTTTTAAATCAAGGCTGAAGACTAGAGATGGTCCGCTACCATTTTTTGCTTCCCGATACCGATTCCAATACCCAAACTTGCGTATTGGCCGATATCAAGTACCGATCCGATACCAGTGTGTCATATATTTTATTATGTTTTAACAGCTGTATACTACTATCTCTGTATGGATGATATGATGTATAACAGCTGTATACTACTATCGCTGTATGGATGATATGATGTATAACAGCTGTATACTACTATCTCTGTATGGATGATATGATGTATAACAGCTGTATACTACTATCTCTGTATAGATGATATGATGTATAACAGCTGTATACTACTATCTCTGTATGGATGATATGAAGTATAACAGCTGTATACTACTATCTCTGTATAGATGATATGATGTATAACAGCTGTATACTACTATCTCTGTATGGATGATATGATGTATAACAGCTGTATACTACTATCTCTGTATAGATGATATGATGTATAACAGCTGTATACTACTATCTCTGTATAGATGATATGATGTATAACAGCTGTATACTACTATCTCTGTATGGATGTGATATGATTTCTATCTTTGTCGGTCTGGCTCAGGTTAAACTCTTTGTGAAACATGAACAAACACAAACAATGAACGCCACAGAACTTTCTTTTATTCTCCAGTTTGACAGTCAGTTATAACGGAAAAAGAACATAAATAAACTACTTTAACGTAGATTTTCTTTAGGGCTTTATTACGTGGTATCGGATCGGTGCATAAGCTCCAGCACTTACCGATGCTGATACCGGCATTTTAGGCATTATCGGCTCTAACAGCTCTACTGAAGACCTTTTTTTTGATGCTGCCTTTCTTTAAATAATTGTTAATTTCTTATACTGAAGTTGCACTGTTGAAAATTAGAATTGTATGACAATCTATGTAAGCATATAAAGAGAATTTAAAAGTAAGACCGTTGGGACCGTCAAATATGTTTCACTATTTTATTGCATGACTCATATAGTCTTCTCAATAACAGTTTGGTTGACATAAAGCCCTAATAAAGTCAGCAAGAAAGTTCCTTAGCCATCATTGAAAAGCACCAAAAAAGCGACAAAAACATCAGGGAAAAAAGTCAGAAAAGTGCCAAAAAAACTTTAGAAGAAACGCCCAAACCAACTCAGAAAAGTGGCAAAAACGTCCAAAAAAAAGCACCGGCAAAAGTGAAAAACTTGGTGGGCCAAAATTTATTGGGAACCTAAATTGATATGCAGGCCTGATCAAAGCATGCGAGGGGCTGGATTTGGCCAGCGGGACTTCAATTAAATTAAATTTTATTTATAGTATCAAATCATAACAAGAGTTATCTCAAGACACTTTACAGATAGAGTAGGTCTAGACCACACTCTATAATTTACAAAGTGGGCAACTGTACAATATATGCTGCTGTAACAAAAGCTACATTGGCTTCTCAAGGTACTCTTCACAAAGGTGTCATTGCATGGAAAACACAGCTGCAGCTAATGACATGAGGAATATCTGTCTCCCTCTGGCTCTCTTCTAATTTCCTGTCATCTCTCAACTGTCGCTGTCCAATGAAGGCAAGCCTAATTTATGTCGAGTAAGCTGTTAAGCAAGCATTGCCAAGAGTCAACCCTGTTGCGTATGTTTGTTTAGTGGAGACACACCTAATCAAACGTTCCCCTGTTATTAATCGCAGCAGTTTTTCACGTTTCAAGTGTGAAGACTATAGTCCCTTTCCGACCGGAGAGATTTTTGCAGTTCCTAGAACATAACGTTCCTAGAACCCTTTTTTTCTCCGGTTCCGACTGGACCAATTTGAGGATTATTAAGTTCCTCTGACCGCAGTTCCTGTAACCGCCAGTTTCCACTGGATGCAGAACGGCTGCGGATCCGCTCCGGAACGGCGGCGGAGTCATTAGGTTTCCATTAAAGTCAATGTGTGTATTTTCACTGACTGCAGAACGGCTGCGTGATCCGCAGCCCTCCGGAGCAGATACGCAGAGCTTCTATTTTGGCCGGACGCCGGAGAGCTACGCAGCAATTCAGCACAGGGCAGATAGTGCGGGACAGGAAGTCGAGCACAGAAACAAAATAAACATCCGGTTAGTTTTCAAAATAAAATCCACTGTGCTCACGGCGGATCATATTTCCCTGCACTACACCTTGAAAACACAGCTCAGAGTAGTTTCCCCTCTACTCCTCTGGATGGAAACAAACTGTTGTTGGTTTTGTGGTTCTATTCTACGTGAATTCGCGAGATCTTGTGGGTCCTCGTGACTACAGCTGTCAGTCATGGCCATAGCCGTACCGCAACAAATCCGGACCTAGTGGGTATTGACAGACGGCGGAGCACGCAGCCGTTCCGCATTCAGTGGAAATCCGGAGTAACTCTTACAGCTCCTACTTCAGGGCAGGGTATTTTCCCTTTTCCGCATAGGAACCCTTAGTGACCTAGCAACGTCTGAAACGCAAACAGTACATATTCTTCACTGTCTGTTAGAAATTCGCCTAGGTATGCCAATGCCCACTTACCCGTCGTTTCGTTTGCCTGTTGCGCTCTGCTCTTCTATCTTCTTCCATCATATTAATTAGGATCATATTACGCTGGAGCCTTTGTCTTCTGTGTTTCTCTGTTAAGTACTCCAGCCTAGTCTTTAAACGCCGGCGTTCGAACTCCGTTATGAGGATCCTATAAAGACGCTATAAAGACCGTTGCCGTGCTTGCATCACTCCCTTACCCCTCCTACCAGTCCCTATGGCCACTTGGCCAGTGCGAATGCAAATGGAAAAACCGGTTTTGGGGGAGAGTAGTTAGTAGAACTGTTTAGAAGTGGACTGTTCCTATAACTACGTTCCTGTAACTACTTGGTCGGAAAGAGGCTTATAGGGATGCACCGGTCCGATACGGATATCAGGCAGATACTGGCGAAAAAAACCTGGATCAGGTATCGGTGACAACAGGGCCGACCAAAGTTTTGATAGGACTCTGACCTGCGGCCCTTTGCTGCAGGTCATTCCTCCCTCTCTCTCCCCTTTCCCCCATTAAAAGGCCTAAAATGCCCAAAAAATAATCTTAAAAAAAATTAAAAATAATTGCAATTCCCATTCGATTTGAAGATATGTACCAAGTTGCTGGTGAACAATTTCTTATTTTAACAATAAATAGCAGTTCAGTAAAATTATATCTATGTATTTATTTGTTCCATTTTTTTTTTTTACAAAGTTAGTTTTTCACACAGTGAGGCATACAGCTGATTCATTCAACACTGGTAACGGATCGGTACTGGGTATCGGCCAATACCCAAAGCCCAGGTGTTGTATCGGGTCTGAAAAAGTCGGATCGGGTGTATTCCTAGTGAAGACGCCGTTATTCTCAAACGTGCTAGAATGGTGCAAGAATTCATTCATGCAAAAATTGGTATGCAGTATGGAACTGGGACACTGCTAATCATTGAAAAAACAATCCCACGTGCAGATCAAATAGAATTGGTAGTAAAAATTAAAACTGTTATTTTTTGGGCTGCCTCTGTAATTTAAAATAAAAACAAATAAAAAACACCACGATGCAATCATGCACGATGTAATCTAGGTACGCATTTGTAGGCAGTGTGTCTAATTATGCGGCGCCTACAAAATGACACCACATCCCACTAAATAGACTGTATGTGGAAAACACATACCGTACCTGTCATACTGCTTCAGATTACCAAGTCAATTAGTTGATTACTCAGTCTCAAAAAATGATGTACTGTGGGCAGAATTCAAAGATGTATGCTGTCCATTACCTTTTGTTAAATATAAAAATGTCAGAAGCACTGTTCTGATCACAGACAAGTTGATGTAATTATTTTATGCAAGAACGTATTTATGGAATGGTAATACAGGCAATTATAATCAAACGTAAAAAGGCATTTGTGTTTTTTTCTGGAGGGGTCTATGCGGGATCATCTTTACACACAAGCATAGGTTTTATCAAAACTGCAGTGTCAGTTCTTTCCCCTTACGGAACCCCGCCATTCATTTGAGTAAAAGGAAATATCCCTATGAGTCACACAACTATCAAATTAGAAAAATCAGCTAGAGCCAAACAAAACCGCCCCATCAGCAGGGTGATGGCCCTAATGCTTGATAGCACTGGCACATAAATTGGCCCCTTTACTGTCTATTAAATCATGAAACCATGGCAGCGGTGCAGTGCAGGGTACACACAAGAGTACGCAGTACAGGTACAGTACGTCTGTTTTCAGTCAGCAGCGGAGTATTCTTCCTTCGGTAACACTTTACTTGAAGGTATCTACATAAGAGTGACATGACTGTGTCATGAACACATGACACAGTCATGACACAGTCATGACACATGAACCCTAACCCTAACCCCAACCCTAACCCTAACTCTAACTTGTCATGACAAAAACTGAATGACACTTACTCAAAGAAGCGTTATGTCATAAACGTTTATGACTTGTTTATAATGTTTATGACACGTTCATGACAGTGTCATGTCACTCTTATGTAGATACCTTCAAGTAAAGTGTAACCCTTCCTTCTTAAGGCACCAGAGACGCATCGAAATCTTTAGAGCTGCAAAGATTAATCAATTCGTTGTCAACTATTAAATTAACTGGCAACTATTTTGATTTTCGATTACCTGTAAAAATTCCAAAAAAGATTCCAGCTTCTTAAATGTGAATATGTTTCTAGTTTCTTCTCTCCTCTGTGACAGTAAACTGAATATCTTTGAGTTGTGGACAAAACGAGACATTTGAGGACGTCATCTCGGGCTTTTTGGGAGACACTGATCGTCATCTTTCACCAATTTTTGACATTTTATAGACAACACAAACAATCGTGATAATTGACAATAAAAATAACCGTTGGTTGCAGCCCTACAAATCCTTACATATCCTTATGATACATTATTCTTCAGCTACCATTGTACCACAGGAGAAACTGGATATCGACAATAACCAAACTCCCTTCCAGCTTCAGTCTCATTATAAGTAATTCACTAATTAGCCATGAGTTTTCCTGTTCCAGAAGACAGCGCGTTTGTGAGTTATGTCTAATGTGCGGAGAATAAAAACGCGGAAAAACTTCACCCCTGTTTCCATGGAGTTTATGTTTGAACTGTTATGCAACCAATTTATTTTTTTACACAGACTAAATGTGCTAATTAACCGGGGATAATGACATGACTGAGTAAATGTTAATTATCATAGCTTATTGTCATTTGTCACTGCTGGCTCCTTGAAGCCCGATGATGACAGGGTTTAATGATCAGGCTTAGGTGGACTTTGCTTCTTTCTTTTTTTGTTTCTCCATCATTGTTTTTCTCTGTGCCACTGAGAAACGAACGGAGATGAATGGAGAACAGAAAGTTCTCCATTCAAATGTTTGTTGAAAACATCACGGTCGCTGCTCTACAAACAACATTTAGCCAAGTTATATTTAAAATATTCAAATCTATTCGGGGTCTGAATATAAAGAAAACCAGGCTGACATAGGAAATGCATAGTTAATATGCACATTTCAATATTTGTTTAATTATCGCAAGTCATGTCGTCATATTAAACAATATATTACAATATATAAGCAATTCTAAACAACGTTATCGCACATCGCAGATTTTCCTCATATTGTGCAGGCCTACGTGGGAAGGAACAGAACTATAGTGATGAGAGTTTATGATTATTGTGATTCTAAATTTGTGTTTTTATTCTATTGAAACACAAAAGAAAATCAGGAAAGATGAAGGAAGGTTTGGAATAGCCTGTGTAAACCCAATGGCACGTCTCAAATTAGAAAACATACAGTATTTTAGTAAAACCATCTCAGTTTGTTGTACTAGGCTGGAAATGAGCCACAAACCTAATATGTTTATTTCTCCTTGTTGTCCTGTGGGTGCCCCTTCGGAATAGTGCTGCTGTCACTGTGCCATCAAATGTAATGGCTGGTTAGGCAAATGATCTGGGAAAGCGGATTTTACAGTGCACAGTGTATAAACCTAAAGAAAACCTAAAAGTGATGAGTGGATTTACCTGGTCTATGTAGAAGGCGGTCCCTGAGCGGATCTCTCTCCTCTGTTTCAGGTCCGTCTCTGTGGTGTCCCTGGACAGAGCGACATACTCTACTTCCCGTTTGGTCAACTCCTGGTCAACAACAAGAGACAACGTCAAGGCTTTTGCTGTAAAATAAAAAATATGAGATACTTTTGCAAACAAATGCCATGAACTACTAGCCTGGTCCTTCCAGACTCTGGTACATTTCATTGGTCCAGAGAGTCTGGTCACTCTCCATTGACAAGTGTTAACTTCCTTGAAGGCGGGTACTCTGTTGAAGTTTAAAACTATTGGATCTGCCCAGAGCCACTCTGGATCTGCCATAACCAATCGCTAATGTTTGGTCGTGACGTCGGCTTAGCATCGCTAGCGTTCGCCTTAGCCAACTCCTTCACCACTAACGGAGCGAGCTGGAAAATCAAACTTTTCCCGAACCCCGTGGGAAGGAGGGGCGCAACATCATGGCCACCAACACAATTCAGCAAAGATTGTTCTTGCTCGCGCTTTAACTTCTGGATATTCGGCAGCGTTGCCACAACGGACCGAATGGCTTCGCTCGCATCTTTCTCCGCTGCCATTACGGAACCACAACTCAAACTAGCGCACGACCTCAACGTCATCGTTCTCAGCCACTCCCTCTGTTCGCTGATTGGACCAGTAAAGATTTGGCCGGAGAAAACCCAAGAATATACCGCAAACCCAGACGGTGTACTGAAGGAAAATGAAAATTGAGCGGAAGTACGTAGGAGGGCGGAGCCAGGCTAATGAACTACAACAATAATAATAAACTACGCACAAAAAGTAAGGACATTTGTGTTTGGTAGATCACTTTATATACATCTTATACCATTGGAAAGCCTGATTATTTCCCTTCTAAAATGGTGCCACATTTGTGGGATGAGCAGCAGAGCTGAGTATGTGGGTTGCGCCCATGAAACATATGCCAAATCGTCTCTGACAATGCCAAACAGCTTTTCTTTGCTGTTGCTATTGACTCTTGTTTTGAGCTTCTGGTACCCCCAGGTGCTGACAATCAGGTGCCTGATTCTGCAACCAGTGGCAATCCCATATCTCCACAGTCTGGGACCAAACTCTATCCTCATGACAACGCTCGTCCCCACAGGGCGGGGTTTATTAGAGACTACCTCCAGAATGTGGGAATGGAGAGGATGGAATGGCCTGCCAGCAGTCCTGACCTCAACCCCATTGAACACTTGTGGGATCAGCTTGGGCGTGCTGTTCGTGCCAGAGTGACCAACACAACCTAGTTGGCTGACTTGCAACAAATGCTGGTTGATGAATGGGATGCCATCCCACAGCCGAGTGTGACCAGCATGAGGAGGAGGTGCCAGGCTGTTGTGGCTGTGTATGGTTCTTCCACACACTACTGACGCTCCTGTTTGTTAAATGAATAAATTGTGAAATTGCCAATATGTGTTGTTACTTCCGACTTCAATCAACCAATCCACCAAACAAGAGTCAACAAAGAAAAACTGTTTAGCATTGTCAGAGACAATGGGCACAACCCACATACTCAGCTCTGCTGCTCATCACACAAATGCATGTTCCTTACAAATGTGGCACCATTTAGAAGGGAAATAATCAGGCTTTCTAATGGTATAAGATGTATTGCCAATAAGCATTGTTACAACATAGAAATAATCTACCAAACACCAATTTCCTTACTTTTTGTGCATAGTTTATATGTCAAGGGTGCAAACAATCACTGTAAAATCTAAATTTCCAGAAGAAACTGCAAAGTCTACGACGACTGGAATATAACATACAACATTTAAGACATTTTAGGTCACATACAGTACTTTCTTTACTTTGTTGCCGGAAATCTTTACAACTATGAGATCTTTAGGGTACTGGATTTGTCAAAGTTTTAGAAATAACTTCAATACATAAGAGTATATGAGTTTCACATTCTTTATTTGTGTGTGCGCGTGTTCTGTGTACTCACAAGGTACTGCATAGCAATGGATCGTCGCAGGGGTCCTGGGGGGCCAATGAGAAACACATCCTGGCCCAACAGGTCTTTCTGCATAATCCATCGTAGGTGCTGAACTACTGTCTGAGGTAAGGAGTCTGAAACTAGCAAACCCAAAACAAAATAAAGTTTTAGTAACTTTTGTTTTATCTGTTACAACTGTCTTCCTCTCATTTAATAGACATATATTTTTGTCCAGACATCTCTAGGCAAGGCAAGGCAATTTTATTTATATAGCACATTTCGGCACAAGGCAACTCAAAGTGCTTTACACAAAGAGGAAATTACATACTGTGTTTGACAGGAACAAGTTCGGGATTCCGGGGTGTTTTGAGTTTGTAAGAGATCTCTCCAATCTTCACAGTGTCACCTGCAAACAATGGGGGTAACCGATACATGAGTAGGGCTGGGTATTGAATTCTAGAGGTGCACGATTCAGAAAATGTCACGATTCAATTCAATATTGATTTTTTAGGCTCACGATTCGATTCAAAATCGATTTTCGATTCAAAAAACGATTCACAGTGTGTAAATGTAGTTACTTTTCCCATGTGATTGCAGTAGACATACAATAAAAAATTAAAAAAATTAATTTAATTTTTTTATATATATATATATATTAATCCATTTTTGGAATTCTATGAATCGATTTTGAATGGCGATTCGAATATGAATCGATTTATTTGCACACTCCTATCGAATTCGACATTTTTTAGGCACCGACCGAATTGCCTCTAAAGTATTGAGTATTGAAAAATGCCTCGTCATTCAATACCAAATTTCAATTCCTAAGGAGTAAATCTCATCGGCGTCAGTGAGCCAATGAGCACGCAGCATTCTTCTACCGAGAGCTAATAATGCCGTAGAGGCAGGCAGGAAAAATCTAAAGATTTTTGCCGTAATGTGTGATGTTGTAAATGTTTTTGTTAAAATGGGTTTTATAACTGGAGGGGAAGTGACATGCTGTTTTAACTATGCTTTGTTCACTTTGGCCTATGTTGTATGTCATTTATTGTTAAAATTTAAATAACAAAAGTTGAAGAAAAAGAACGATTTTATAAAATGGGGCGTTCATCATACCTAGTTTGTGGATTCGGCTACTAGTGAATGTTAAAAATGTTAAAAAAAAAAAAAAAAAAGTGACGTTTTAAACAAGGACCCTTTAAGTATTCGGGCTGGTAAGTTGATGTACCCCAAAAAAATGATCTGCTGAAATATAGAAGTTTCTTTCGCCATGCAAAGTCTCTGTTGTCTGGGTCAGAGGGGTGCAGTTCCACCGTTGGCCACTAAGCCCATGGTGGCTTTAAGACATGGCACTGTTCCTCGGGGGTTGGTCGAAGCCTGCTTTTTGACTCTCCGTTTGATTTTATAAAATTGGGACCGGAAAAAAAATATCGTTTAGGAACCTGTATCGAAGTCAGAGTATTGGTATCAATACCGGTATCGAAATTATTTGAAGGATACCCAGCCCTATACATGAGAAGGTCTTTCACAGACAATTCTAGTAATACTTAAGACAGTCCAGCATCAGTTTCCATTGATATTTGACTTCGTGGTTTATACCTCTGACACAGTAACAATAAAAAAACAAAAAAACACTGGGGTTAATATATCGCTAGCTGATAAATAGCCCTTGTTTGTATACGTAACAATCATTTTTAGATATGAGACTTTTGCATTGATGGATAGCCTACACAGAGCTAAGCATATTTTTCTTTAAACACATTTGAAAACTAGGGTACTAACCCTAACCCTATCGTTTGGATTTTTACGATTCCGATGCCGAACCGGTACTTTTAAAACGATTCCGATTCCTAAACCGATTCTTAAAAAACTGAAAAATGACATCAAAGAAAGGTTTTTACATTTTGGTGAGCCCAGAGGAAAAACATGGCATTTTAAAGTAGCCTACATTTACGGTAGCTAGCTAACGGTAGACTACAGAGAAAGTGTGATATTTTTACGTCCGTTTCGGAGCGACAGAGGGAAAATATTTCAGTCGACACATTAAGTGGAATCGAAATAAGGAACCGAAATTTGCGTTCTAATCCGATCCGATTCCTACCAGTTGCGTAGGAACCGGTTCCATAGTGGAACCGGGTTCCGGTACCCTACCCAACCCTATTGAAAACCCCTTGAGGAGTTTGATAAAACTGACTGCTGGTTTTGATACATTTTGCTGCACATTTTCTTAGATGCTTCAGTTTCAAACTCCTGTTACTGTGCACGCTGCCACGGTCATACTATGTCACAATTTCTGGTGGTTGTGGATTGTATTATTTATTCATTTTAGTTGTCTCTGCCACCAAATGGGTCAACTCTGTGATTCTCAACATATAAATGATGTATGGTAAAATGGTATGTTTGGCTGTGCACAGAAATATCCTTGAGGACTGATACATTGACTGCTGTGGGAATGTCTATATTTCATTATGTACATGTAGCATTATTTTAGTTGTATTCACCTATGTATCATTTATTTATTTATTGTCAATATAGCCTTGCTGTTTTGAATCTGTATAGGCGGTATTATTTTTTTAGGAAAGCAACATCAATATTCCTTCTAGAAATTGTCATTTTTGTATTGTATTATATATTCTGTTAATACACTGCCTGTATCTATATCTATATTATTCTTACTACTATTATAATGTCACTGCTACTACATTGCACATATCTGTACATGTTGTTCATACATTGTTCATATTACATAGCCATATTTATTCTGCTCTTATAACACTGCAGTATATTTCTTGTCCTGCCTATGCACCACCTGTCTATATTTGTATATCACGTTGCACTTTTCTGCTCTTTTTGCATTTCTGGTTGGAAGCAAACTGCATTTCCCTGTCTTTGTACTTGTACTCTGCACAATGACAATAAAGTTGAATCTAATCTAATCTAATTTACTGGGTTGTAAATAAAGTTTAAAAAAGAAAAAAAGCTAGAAGTCAGAGACAGAGGAAACAGTTTCTCAAAGTTGATATATTAATATTGTTTAGTATAAGACCGCTTTACAGTTTTCTGTGAAAAAGCCTTGCAGAGAAACTGTCTGTTTTCCAAGTTGCAACAGGTTCTTCACCAAACAAAGATGGCAGCAGATAAGTAACTGCTACTTTTGTACGACCCAAGGCAATATTGTATATTACTGTTGTACTGTAGGTAAAAGGTTTGTAATAACATGAATTAATATAAATAAAGAATGGCCCTGACATAAAAAAAAAAAACCCGTCAATTTCGGTGATGTCACTTCTGACTGCCATCTTTGATTGGCTGAACAATAAGGGCACCCGTTCTTACAATACATCCACGAGTGAAACTCGGAAAAAGTATAAAAAAATCCTCTCTGTTGTGCAGCAGTCTGATTAAAGAATCTCTGAGCAACCTGACAACGTCATTAAAACGGCGGTCGGTGTAATTACACGACCTACACAGTCTTACAAAGTTTGTATCTATTTTTGAAAACATTTTTGTATTCAACGTTAGCTAGGTACAAATGACATTAATGCAAAAATATCTAAGAAAAATCTATTCCACCTGTGTGTGCATGGTTACAATTCTGAAGTGCAAAATAGTTCAGGCTACAGCACAAATATTTCCATCCATAGATAAGAATAATCAAGTCTAACCGCTGAATTTCTTTTCAAAATGCACCAGATTGATGCATTTAAACGTTAAAATTGACAACATTTTCTTACAGGGGAGCATGCCCATGGACCCCCCCCCCACCCCCTCCTAGGGGGGCTTGTGCCCCAGTGCAGACCCCACGGGGCAGTGTCCCCGTTTTAAGTTTTACAAAGATAAAAACATTACCTGTTTTTGGAGGTATTTACGCTTCTGAGCTGAAAATGTCCCTGGATTTTGTCTCAGAAATCTGGTCACCTTACATTACATATGTGTCTCAAATGTGTAGGTAACTAATGAGATGGATGTGACACATGCCTTTGGTGTGGGAGACCCGGGTTCGATTCCCACTGTGATACATCAACCAATGTGTCCCTGAGCAAGACACTTAATCCATAGTTGCTCCAGAGGTGTGCGACCTCTGACATATATAGCAATTGTAAGTCGCTTTGCGTCAGCTAAATGACATGTAATGTAATGATCAATGGATACGTTTCAAATATAAAGGTGATGATTAACGTTCGTTAACGGCTAAAACTGGGGACAGCTGCTAACTTAACATGTCCTCACATGGCTATTACCTGGCTTTAACCTTTAACCTACTAACTGTTAGCTAGTTAAATGTCCATCTGTGCTAACATAGATGTGTATGTATCTATGACGTATGCTTATTGTACATGTGTCACCTCGTTATGCTCAAAAAGCTATAGTGGAAAAACAGCCAGTTTGTCACCTTGTAACCACAGTTTCATTGCCGCCGTCCAAAGCAACGTTAGCTTACGATTGATAAGAGCTAATGAGGCACCTAGCAACTAAGTTAACGTCACCATAGACAACATTTAACGTTACTCGTAGCCGTTTTCGATTGAAAACCCATCTTAAACATGTGCGCTCTTGTTTCGCCTGCTGTGTCTGTGGTGGTACGAGCTGGTTCAAACGGTCAGCTAGGTTACCTGAGGATGTGTTGAGAAGTTTGACCTCATGAGTTCTCCACATCCAGCCGTCTCTTCCCAGGACAGCACCCAACACATTCCGCATTCTTCTGGCAGCGACAGCCGCGGCTGTACCGCTACATAATATCTGCGAGTGCATACTTAAACTATGCTTTTCCAATCCAACACATAGTATAAATAAAGTCCACACGCCTCCTGTCAAGCTATGTCTTGACCCGGCCTTATTCCCATTTCATAACAGAATGTCAGCTCATATTATGGGACTCGGAAGATAATAAAAGAGGGACAAATTGGTCCGTGGGTAAAGTCTTCCGTGGTGGTTTAACGTTTTTTTTCTTCCGTTCCGACATAGTATTTACAACTGCACAATTAATCGCAATTGTATCGAAATCGCTATATGGACTAGTGCAATATCCAAATCGCAGAGGGGCCGCAATATTTGTTAAAGGCAAAATATGTGTCAAACTATTCTGAATTAAGTATTGTGGTGCTGCAGAGACCTCCCGACCTACAAATCCCATCCTACAGACTACAGAAAAAACATCTTTGTTTGGTACAGATCCTCGCAAAAATCACACTATAATCATTTTAATTTCTTTCAGTGTTAATAATTTTCAATGAAAATGACAATAATGATACAAAAACATTCATTCCCTCCAATATCGTGAACCATATCGCAATATCAGTCAAAGTAATCGCAATTAGATATTTTCCTTATATCGTGCAGCCCTAATTACAACATTATTACATTGAGGTATGGTGAATGGTACATAAAATATTAATATAGTAATATAAACACAGTTACTTTATTTAGGTAAGAAGAACACTTAGAATGACATAATTTTGATAATAATGACACTATTTGTCAATGTATTTTTTCTAACACTAAAATCAGCCCTACATTTTCAGGTATTTTTACAATCTCAAAGGCTATGGTAAAACAGTTCTCTCTTCAAGAGGATGTTCATCTTTATATTTATATTTTATATGACTAAGATTGTTTTTTTTCTATTACCATAGCCCACCTATCTGTTTCTCTCTGTCGCTAAGCCTGCTTCCAGTGCATCCATTATGCGTTAAAAATAAAATTAAATAAAAACATTGGTGTTGCAAGAGTTGCTTTACAAAAAAAGCAACTACCGTTTAGTTTAGTTCATTTGCATGCACATACAGTATGTCTATATTTTAAAAAGCCAGAAAAATTGTAAGACCATTGAAAAGGAAATTGAACATTGTGCAGGAAAAGTAAGAAGCCAAAATTGGCTTATGATGATACCTCCCCTATTAAATATAAATAGGCATACATTAAAAAAAGAAAAGAAAAAGGATATAAAAGATAAAAACAAAGATTGCATAATTCTTCAAAGTTTCAAGACCAAGCAGAAATACAAAATGACAGAAATGTATAATTTACAGTCACATAAACACTCAATAATAAGTGGCCAAATTAGTAAATAGTAGAGCTGTGCAATATATCGATATTATATCGATATCGTGATATGAGACTAGATATTGTCTTAGATTTTGGATATCGTAATATCGTGATATGACATAAGTGTTGTCTTTTCCTGGTTTTAAAGGCTGCATTTAAAGTGATGTCATTTTCTGAACTTACCAGACTGTTGTAGCTGTTCTGTTATTTGCCTTTACCCACTTAGTCATTATATCCACATTACTCATAATTATTTATCACAAATCCCATTGTGTAAATATTTTGTGAAAGCACCATTAGACAACACTACAATATCGTATCGATATCGAGGTATTTGGTCAAAAATATCTAATAAATAGCTTATTAGTTAGCTTTTAAGTTCAAGGGAAGAGTTCAGTGAAGACACAGACTAAAAAAAGACCGTATTTAAATCGAATGAAATGGGGGAAATTGAGGAATTTGGGGGAAATCTTTGATCTCAGATATTGGATTAGCAATTGAAGGCAATCCCTAAATCGATGACGTCATGTAAATGGCACCCATACACCTACAGTAGCCTCCATAGACAGTATGTATATAAGAAGGTAGCCTCTCACTGTCTGAGTTGTGCGTTTAAGCGGGTTTGACTTATTTCACGTGCAGCGCTGATAGGCTCGCTCGGCCCTCGCGCACAACGGAGGTGGGAGGAAAGAGCACGCGGGAGGAGAGAGTGGCGGTGTGGCGGCGTGGTGGAGAGAGGGACGACAAGGCGAAATAAATCCCACCTTTTCAGTCCGCATATGAGTGGAGTAAAGGCGGCGAGGCAGGTTGTGAATCCCTACACCTTTCCCTGATTCTTTTTCTTCTCCCCGGAGCGGACAGAGACAGAGACAGAGAAAGAGAGAGAGAGAGAGAGAGAGAGAGAGAGAGAGAGAGGTGCGGGACTATGGAGGATGTCTACCATTACACCCGCAGCCCTGCCTGGGAGGAACTGGTTAGTAGCCTTTATCACTCGAGAAAGCTCACTTTCCCTCAAACAAAAAGAAAACAAACAATTAGACATCGTATTGTGTGTGTTAAGATGTCCAATTACGAGTGTGTGACCGTTTCAGACTCTTCGGAAACCTCCTTCATTCTCTTGAATAGTGTTTGTGATGCGTGTGTTCCTTTCCTTCTTTTGCAGTGATTTGATTTGTATCCTATTATAGTGGACTGCCGTTCTTAAAACCGTTAGTTTTTTTGATTGTAGATTGTCTTAATGTTGTTAAGTGTTGGTTATGGTAGAAACAAAGTCAAAATCATTGACAGTGTTTCGGTAATCTGTACGTACATGACTTTAAATTGACAGAGTATTTCGATTCCTTGGAGTTTGTGGACGATACGTGGATGCAAGAGTAGGCTCTCTTCTCTTCTCTTCTCTTCTCTTCTCTTCTCTTCTCTTCTCTTCTCTTCTCTTCTCTTCTCTTCCAACTCTACATTTCTCTACATCGAGGGGAGATTTTCACGTTTCAGATAGTATTGTAGGCAACCCTGCCCATTTCCTAATCATTTCGTCTTGCCCATTGTATGGACATTATATTTTTTCTAACTCATGTCATAAGAGTTTAGTCGCTCAGTTGCATCTAGACACAGATACAATAAGATCTTGGGCAAAATTACATTTAGATATTTTTTGTGAAACAAATCCAGTTTGCAGCTCAGTATGGATTTAGGTTATATCTGTATCACTTAACAGAAAAGGAAAAAAAGATTATAATGAGAGCAATGCAACATTTTTGAGGACTACAGCATCACTGTGTCTAATAATGATATATCATTCTGATTACCCCCCTGAATGCAGCTTTTTATTGATTTGTTGTGATGTTTTTTTTTAAGCGGTTAGCCTAATTAAAATAAAGTTAGGCAATTAAGCATCACAGTGGATTTAGAGGGGGGGGTCAGAGTGGTTAGATTTCTTTTTGAAATCTATTTCAATCAATTCTATTTTGGTGGCACTGCTCCGATGCAGTGTTTAGTGTAAAACAGCCGCTAGGGTCTGCCATGCCACGGACATGTCCCCCCGGTTAACGGAGTGGATGAGGCGGGCTCTAGCCTCACTCTGGACTGCCCGTGCTGGCTGGAGCCATAACCATCAGAGCAGGGACTAAAGGGGGGGTTTTATATGCTATGCCGTGGAGCCCATCCCCACTTTGCCCGCGACATGCTACATCCCCTGTGCGTTTACCAGCCCACACACTCTCCGGAAAACACAGCCGTCTTTATAACAGAGAGAGACGGTGAGAGATGACAGCGAGGAGAGACGCTTCCCAGCCGCTGAGCAGCTCTTGCCTCCGGGAGAGGAAGGGAGCGGCGGAACGGCCGAAGGCTAACCCCAATTGGGTTTATCTCTCCCCTCGACAGGAGCCGGAGAAAGGCCCGGTGTCCGCGGCGGGGATCCATGCCCATGTGGTGGGGGCTGTCGCTGGCTCCGGTGCTGCGGACGAGTCCTCTGACAGCGAAGCAGAGCAGGAAGGCCCCCAGAAACTCACCCGGAAAGTGTCCACCTCAGGACAGATCAGGAGCAAGGTAAGACCCCTCTGTCTCTTTCTCTGGATTACTGAATATGGATGCTTGAATTTGGAGCTCTGTATTTGCTGTAGGTATAGGACCTAATGTTGACTGGTAGTGAAGCCAGGTGGTCTTTACTGCTTTAGGCTTATAGGACAAGACAGAGCTCTTGCAGACTAAAAAAATAGCCCTCGACTTTATCTATTTTTACACATTAATTGGAATGACATAAAAACAGATCTGATCTCACAATTTCGCAAAAACTTGCTTAAACCTGTTGCACTTTGATCCGTGTAGCATGTACCTACAAAGTAGTAACACCTCAGTAAAGCTACATTTGATTTATTTTAAGAAAACACATTGAATGAACATATATTTTCCGCTCTCTTTATGTAACGTAACTGTAATGTCAGTTTGACATGACAGCATGTAACGTATATATATATATGAAATGGAGATTGAATTCAGCTTAAATAATAAATAATGTTTCACAAATAAAACACAGGTAGCCTAAACGTCTGCTGCATCCCTGCGTTTGACATGCAAGTAAGAGGATGATGAGCTACCTCTGATATCTGAGCTTATTTGACCCACTTATCTACTACACTGTTAATGAGTGCCATCCTCCCTCACCCGTAGATCCACTTAATTATTGACTGCCCCACTGCACCCCATCTACATTATTCAGCATGGAGGTATATTTAGAGACTTGGGGCACAGGAATGTCTGGCCGTACCTTTCATATGCAAATTCACCCACCAGTGAGTGTAGTGCTACCTAGAGGATATGTTGCACAGCTGCAACTAACTTTATCTTTTTTTTTTATTCATCATCACTTTTCCAATCATTTTATTAACAGTTTTGTCTGCAAAATGAGAACAAATATGTGAAATGCCCATCAGAAGTTACTGGAGCCTGATGTGAATAATAGTTTTTTGTTTGTCTGACCAACGTTTAAAAAACTCAAAGATGCTCAGTTTGGTAAGGTGGAAGAGAAAAGCAAGGAAATTCTCCTATTTAAGAAAGCTAAAACCAACAAATGTTTGACAAAGTTGTTTAGATTTTCTGTCAGTTAACAGTTACAGCATTATCAGTGTTTTCACTTTATGGAAGACTAAGTTGCATGTATTTCGCTGTGGGTTTAGGGGTCCTTTCTCAAGAAAATGTTACTTTTTCAATATAAAAATGAAATTTTAACATCATTTTGGACCATTATTATTACCATATCTGTGCCTAAAATGTTGGAAATGCTAGAGCAGACGATACATAAATAACACTCAAAAAGCTTAAAGACAAAACTTGCTAAAAAAAAAAGTCCACTGGGGGACCGACTACAATCATTATGTCTGAGAAAAGCCATTCCGTTAGTTTTGATGCTCACATTATTTTTACATTCATTCTGCTTAGGAGGTGCCTAAAATAGCTTGAGTGCTGCACCTAAAGCCTTATAATAGTAGGGGAAACCCTGCATTATTATGTGGTACTCAATCAAGAGCCAGTCTAAAGGGTGATATAATATACAAGTGCAAGTGTAAACACAGATTCAGCACTGATCACTGTGAGTGTTTTTATTGTAAGTTGATTTTTCCATGCGTGCAGTGATTCCTTACTCACCCGTTGCCTCTGAAGTTACAGCAGGAGTTTTAAAAGTGGATGAAAATCAGGTTGATATGAGTCATGGTGTACACACTGACTACACTAATGTATGCATACTAAAGGGATGCTAAATGCGTCAGCTGGCAGATAACCCAGATAAACTTAATCTGTCCTGCCGAACTATATACGGCAAGGCTACATGTCACATTAGTTCATGCTGCTATCATAATAGTATGAAGCACTTCTGCTGTAATTGTGTCAGTGTGTTCAGCACGTTGACATTGTGTTAACAAAGGTCTCAGAGTTGTTGTCGTGTGGGTCGGTGGTTTTTTTTCTGTCAGTGTGTGTGTGCTGATAGTTACTAATGGACCATGCAGGCACTGACTCACTGAGTGTTGTTCCACTGGGTTGTTTGCTTAGACGTGTGTGTGTGTGTGTGTGTGTGTGTGTGTGTGTGTGCGTGCGTGCGCACATGCATGTGTACGCTTGGCCATCACGTTGTCTATGTCCATCCCTCTCCGTCCACTATCTCTCTGGTTCTTTGGTTGCCACAGACAACCACATCTTTCATCCGCTTATTGGCCGACTCCATGGCAATGCTGCCTATATGACAGCTGGTTAGGTTGAAGGTGCACATTAGATCTTATCCTATATGTTCTCTCTGTTTTTCCATTTAGTTTCAATTTCGGAAAAAATTTCAACATGTTGATACTATTAAATATTTAAAAAAGCCTTTTTTCCATAAGAAAAATTTGATACAAATTGCCAATTAGGGCTGGTCATTTACTCATAAACTCCTGCATGGAGAATCACAGTGAAATTGGGCAGAAATAGGCATGCTTTGTTTATGAATATCAAGATTAGGGTTACAGAGGGTCAGAACAATTCAGGAATTTGGGAATGTTTGCACAAAGTCAATATAAAAAAACCCACAGCTTTTAATAATAAACAAATACAATGCTTAAAAAGCAATGCTTATTGTATGTTTTGATTAAAAGTCTGCCCATTAAGTTGATTTGTAACCTGCACTGTGTTCATCAGCACTCTTCCATCACATGTACAGATCATTTAGCATCCCATTAAATAAGAATTCAGTAAAATGACAACCCTCTGCATGCACCAACAAATACAAGTACCTTAACTTAATACATAATAAATTATAGATTACATGCACATGTAAGTTTTGATTCTATTTTCTAGAGTGACTATATTTTTATAATGATTTTTCTATTTCTATTAATTCTTTATTGTAAAACATTTATTTTATACATGAGTTGTTCACTTTAAACCTTAAGTTTGCACGCAGCCCACATTTTCGGCTCAAATTTTAAAGTACCTTTCCAACTTGCTAGCTGGCTAACTCACCACATGGCACATTTGAAATTGTATGTATTTGACAAATTAATGGATTATGTTTGCTTATGACCATGGCCTTGACCAACTGCCATGCTTCGCTCGTTTGCAAGCCATGATGTCTCTCTCTTTCTCATGGGCGGGCCAAAGGGAAGGTTACCTTTCCCTGTATGACATCATAAAGGGAAGATTCCAGATTGGCCCATCTGAGCTTTCATTTTCTCAAAGGCAGAGCAGGATACCCAGGGCTCGGTTTACACCTATCACCATTTCTAGCCACTGGGGGACCATAGGCAGGCTGGGGGAACTCATATTAATGTTAAAAAACCTCATAAAGTGATCTTTTCATGCCATGGGACCTTTAACTCCTGACAGAAGTGAACTCTGTTGCTGTCCTTTGTGTCTCTTTCTCTGGCAGGTAAAGTACACAATGCAGCTGAAATAATTACGGCTATTTGCAGCCAACCTTTCATTGTTGATAGCCACTTATAAACCCATCGTGGCAAATCAATATATTGGCAGCTGTGGTTAGTTGTTGTTGTGGCTGAAGCAGAGAAGAGATATTGGGTATCATTGGACGTTCTTCTCTTGTCAGACAGAAAGTAATGGGATTTGACCGCACATAGAGGGAATTTGATACTCTATCACTTGGGCACCAAACACCGTCATTTCTCTCTTCCTTTCTCATGTCGTGAATGCGCTACACTTGTTGTCATAAGTCCATTTCAGCCGTTAATTACAATAAAAACAAATGAAACACGTTGTAGAATCAGACTAGGTATTGCTCAAACATGTGCGGTTGAGTAACAGTCTTTTAATAGTCTCTTCTCTCCTGTCATCTCCACTGTCAGCCCCCTCTCTGTCTTTTCAGGGTGTGCTGTTGCAGCTGAGGAGGGCTTATAAACTTGTGACTAATACTGTAGCTCTGTGATTGAAAGCAGAGCTAATGGCATACCGGAGCCCGCTGCTGCTGCTGCTGTTGCTGTTGCTGTTGCTGTTGCTGTTGCTGTTGCTGTTGCTGTGGAATGGGAAAACTCTGCAAGCCTGACATACACAGTTGCAGCATTATTAGTGTTTTGCCTTTATGGAAGACTTAGGTGCTCATATTTGGCGAAGGAATCAGGGGTCCTTCCTCAAGAAAACTTTATGTAAAAAAAACAAAAAATGCAATTTCACATAATTTTGGACCATTCTTAGTACCATATTTGTGTCTAAAATGTTTCAAAAGGTAGAGCAGATATACATAAATAACAATTAAAAAGCTTAAAGATAGGTGCCCGGATAGCTCAGTTGGTGGAGTGGGCGCCCATATATAGAGGTTTACTCCTCGATGCAGTGGGCCCGGGTTCGACTCCGTCCTGCGGCCCTTTGCTGCATGTCATTCCCCCTCTCTCTCTCCCCTTTCATGTCTTCAGCTGCCCTGTTGAATAAAGGCCTAAAAATGGCCAAAAAAATATCTTAAAAAAAAAAAAAAAAAAAGCTTAATGACAAAACTTGCTGGGGACCATCTACAATCATTATTAGTCATTTAGTAACATTCATTTGGCTTAGGTGGTGCCCAAAATGGGTTGGGTGCTGAGCCTGAGTCTTATAATGGTAGAGAAAACACTGCATGCATGTAGAATAATCCAGATCAGATAGGTGCTGAAGTAGGTGGGATTTAGATGAGACATTGTCACGGATATTCATCTTGGGTCCATGTTTCCCATGTATTGGAAGAAGTGACACACTGTGACTTATATTTATGGGAAGCATGCAGACTTTTTGGATAAATACTCTTGGGATCAGCTTTGGATTGACTCAGTTGGTGGATATTTGTTTGTGTTTATTTAAACGTTATTTACCCAGGAAAGTCTTTTGAAATACTCTTTTGCAAAAGAGATCTGCCACAATGGCAGCTTTGGGTAGATTACACAATATCCACATGCTGATGTCTGCTCATTTATTTATATTGCTTATATTTCTACATAGAAGACACTCTGATAGGTAAGCATAAGCAGGAGAAACATGTTCACAACACTTGCTTCTCCTTTCTGAGACTATACTTAAACAGGAACATTTGCCACATGATGATAGGGGGATCTCTACTTCTAAATGTGCTGCAATGGTCTCACCTATTGCCTTGTCAGTCGGTCTGTATCTCTCATACTCTAGCTTGCAGAAATAGTAACTACATAATGATGTTCCATAATGTGGCACTGAAGCAATATAAAGTTGTGTCCTTTTCTGTCCAAATCTGTAGCTGAATCCAATTAAGCTAATTGTTTGTACATTGCTGGCCTCAACGACATCGCTTAACATCCCCCTGGCCTGTACCCGCTCGACACATGTATAACTACTCGTATATGTGGTCCAGTTGCACAAAGGAGATCACAAACAGGGGAATTACCGCCCCTCACAACTACTGGATTGTAATTTTCCCATCACCATGGGGACATTTTAGCATGTAGTGGGAGTTGGAGGAAGGGTACAGAGTTACAATTACACCCAACAGAGAGGACACTATGCCGAGACAGCTACAGGAGATGGGAACCGTGGGAGAAAAATGGAGAGAGAAATGGAGAGATTCAGCACTGGTCTGTCTTTCTATAAGACTTGATTGTTCTGCCTCCACAGGCACTTCAGTCTCACGGACAAATGACAAATGAGTCAGTAATGGAGGTATAACAGAGCCTAACTGCAAGGAATGATTCCAAAGACAGGGGACCTTTCTCAGCAGCCAGTCAGCATCCCCTGAAAACTAAGAACAGATAAGTAAGCAGTCTTCATGGACCGACCAATTACAGTCGCTGCAATTTAGTCCTATCAGTCATGAGTTGAAATTGCCAGACAGGGATAGGTTTTCTTCTGGCAAGACGTGTCTTGCTCTTCTTTTTACTGCAATGTACTTCCGTTGATCCAGACTTAGAAGAAGTTGAATATTGGCAGAGAGAGATGAGAGATACGTCTTTCTCTTAGGCCCGACAGGGAAGAAGCGCCAATAAGCTCCCTCCCTCAGCAGCAGCATTAGTGGAGGCCTTATATTTGGGATATAGAGCTTTTGATGGCCAAGGCTCTGATGCCTCTACCTCAGGCTGGTTATCATTCCATAGCTGTGAGTCTTTGAGTTACCCCATTTTGGAAAATATGCTTATTTGCTCTCTTGCTCTCATATCTGTCCGTTCCAATATGAGGCTGCAGCCAGTTATCTTAGCAGAAAGACTGGAAACCGGAGGAAAAAGCTAGCCTCGCTCCACCCATAGGCATAGATTTCATGGGGGATGCAGGGGATATGTCTAGTTAGAAGATGTAGATTTGTCCCCCTCAAAAAGTATGATTGGTTTTGAGAGAGAGGTTTTTTTTCGACCTTTGTGACGCTTTTTCAGATGTTTTCAGAAGCTTACTAACTGAGCAGCTTTGTATTAGAGGATTTTATTTAGGCCTAACAGTAAATGTTCAGTATTTTAACTGTATCTACACACATAATTTTGTTTTTTTAATACGGTGCGAAGTTCAGGTAAGGACCTGCCAGAACCTTTTTCTGTTATTTTACAGATTTGTTTCTTAAAATGCAGGAAATGGGTGTTTGACGCGGAAACTTTTCTAGGGGATGACCCCCAGTGCACCGGTTATAATGTGTGTGTGTGTGTGTGTGTGTGTGTGTGTGTCCTAATGTTGAAACCAAACCTACGCCCTCAGCTCCACCTATCAGCTTACCTTGTTTGTTTAATCCATACTGTGACTTGTTGGAGTCTCCGCCGGTGGCTTGACAAACTCACGGTGACCACAAGACTCAAGAAATGGGAACTTAACCCTCCCATAAAACAACACACTTCAGTTTTTGTGCGCATTAAAGTGAGTAAGCTATAAACATCCGTACACAGAGGACAGATTTAGTACCTAGTGAGCACACATGATACAGAAGATGATGAATAAGTTCCCGTTTGAGCTTCAACAAAAACAAAGTTTTCACAATCATTCAGGATAGTTAAGAGCATCTAAAGACACTGTGACTTAGTCTATCAGAGACTGTTTCATAGCAGTGTAAACTGATTATGTGTTTTTCAACAACAACAAAAAGACATTTGAAGATGGCACCTTGAATTTCCGGACAATGGGATTGACAATTTTCCCAATTTTCTGATGTTTTAGACGAAATGATTAATTGACTTGATCGAGAAGATATACAACAGATTCGTAGATAATGAAAATAGTCATTAGATGCAGCCCTATTCATGTTCCCACTTGACAGAATGATTTAGGGTTTGTAGCAACTTCAACCATGATTGGATTTGATCTCAAGGGTGGTGATATGTGAAGTGGATCACTGCAACTCACAGCCTTCAATATTTAGGACTATATTAGCACCTCTGTACCTCTCTGAGGCTTGCCATTTTAAGAATCTTTAACCTTTGCGTTTGAACACTTATAAAACAATTAAGCTAACCAGAAAAGGAGGTGGAAAGTCAAGCATTTTGATCAGATTAATTAGATAGAAACCTCAGTGAGGCCCAGAAGGGATTGGTAATTGGTTTAAGTCACAGTGCTCTGAAGGAGCTATAAAGTAAGAGAGAGAAGCTGGTATAAGGGAGTCTATTGGTGACTCTAGTTAGCCCTAGCTTAGGTTCATAGATGGTGAGGTCCTCCATGAACAAGCTTTGTAGGTAAGTTGCTTGACTGGCTGTTTGTCTGGGTATCGTCAAAGACAGGACGTCGGCCCGCTCTGCTCTCTTCATTTAGCCTTTCAGGGAACTCCTGCTCTGCTCTTATCCACCAACCACAGCTGCTGGACTCATTTGAACTGCCTTTGTCCATTGTATAAGCCTGTGTGTCTGTGTGTATGTGTGTGTGTGTGTGTGTGTGTGTGTGTGTGTGTGTGTGTGTGGGTGTGTGTGTGCGCGCGGCTTAGAGTTATGTGTGTGTCACTCTGTCAGTGGTCAGGCAGAGTGTGGGTGTAAGGTACAAGGCGCTCAGGTTACTCATTTCTCTCTGGCACAGGACTCGCTCTGTGTCTCACAATTTAGCAGAAGTGAGGAGCAGTGCACAGAGGCAAAGCCGAAGGACTATTTATAGATCACTTCTGGCCTACTTGGCAACAGGAAGGAGATGAAGACAAGGAAAGGAACTATGGAGGCCAAGGAGGGACAAAATAGAAAATAGAACATCCAACTAGAGCAAAGTCACTGCTGCTGCTCTGGATGGGCAGAGAGGATTTAAGTTGTACTTTATGTTGTGACTTTTGTGGCTCAGAGTCTGAAACTTTCGCTTCAGACGCTTCGCTCCAAGACAAAATCTCCGGCTATTAAAAGCTTGACTGCCTTGTCTTTCCAAACAAGGCTGCGAGAAATTTCTGTCATGAAACACAAAGCAACCACTGTACACTGTGGGTGGTAACAGTGTGTTTTCCTCAAGATAAAACTATATATTGTGAATACTAGTACAGCTCATACTCTTCTGTGTAACAACGCAACTTCCCAGCTTACAGTACGCAGCACAGTTCCAGTTCCAGTTGTTTGCCTCAATCAGTCATGAGGTGTTCATTAATTCTTTGCTTTCATTGCTGTGCGTTCCCCTCTTCCAGTTGGATCAGCCGTCCAAGCTGCTGATCGTACAGTTTACAAGATGTGTACATGTTCACGTGAGCGTGCATGTGTTTGCATGTTTAGGGAAGAACCATTAACAACTCTGCCCAGCAATGTTGTAGTACTCGAGATCGGTCTTGTTCTCGATATCGGTCTCAAGACCACTTTTTGAAGGTCTCGTCTCGGAATTGACCGTTATCAAGATGCCTACTCGCTTTTTTAGCGTGTTTATCAACGCCGTTTGGCTTCCATTGACTTACATTACCTTGCGATTGGCTGTGAATTGACGTGAATTGATACAGATACAGATAACACGCCGCTTGGCTTAAGAAAGTGGGCGTGTATGTTTACGCGAAGTCACAATGTCATGTTGTCAATCTTGTCTCGGTCTCAGATAAAGAGGACTCGGGGGTTTTATTTCAAGACCGGTCAAGACCACAACTGCCTTTTGATTATTTTATCAAGGCATATCTCATGAATTCTCAGAATCTTAATTTGTTTTCTGTGGGTGTTTTTTTTTAGGGAATGTGGATCTTTCAGATCAATTTGAGGAGTGCCTATGGTTAGCATTTTCACTTGGTCTTGGTCTTGACTCCCCGACCACTCACAG
Source organism: Sander lucioperca (assembly GCF_008315115.2). Lineage (NCBI taxonomy): Eukaryota > Metazoa > Chordata > Actinopteri > Perciformes > Percidae > Sander > Sander lucioperca. The sequence goes on along the minus strand of NC_050180.1, from coordinate 33,729,109 downwards.
TCTTGGTCTTGCCTCGGTCTGAATACACTCTGGTCTTGGTGATGACTTGGTCTCGGTTTAGGCCGTGCTGACTACAACACTGCAGCCCAGTGTTTCTTAAATAGCAGTTCTGTTCAAACTGCTTAGGATATCTCTGAACGCACTCTTTAACCTTCAGCATTCTGCGGTAGTGCAACATGTTTAAATGATGACTTCATCTGCCTTGCCGCTGCATTTCAGTCCCACTTTGATTGTAGTTGCGCTAAAGCAGCTCAGTCCATATAGGGTAGTCAACATTTAGGTATTTCACCTTAATCCACTGCAGGAATTTGGTCTTCAGGCCGTACCTACGGAAAGGGAAGCAGGGAGTGAACGTAGGTAGACAGAGAATTTGCAGTGTGTCCTCTTCCTGTTGTGTTTGTTCCCCTCAGTCATCATCTCTGTCCAAACAGACTTTACGGGAAGATTTGTATTGATACAGTCCTCATTTTGAATCGTGATTCCTTCATCATAGTGAACTTAAAGTGGTCCTTTTTAAGATGGACCACACTTGAATTCTGTCAAGGGCCCTCTGTGTGTCACCTTTTAAAGGGGCACTCAAATTGTGAAAACAGTTATAGTATAACATTTTCTCTGGCTTTAAAGAGAGATTTTAAAGTCTAAGAAAATGACCGAAGGGACATGATTTAAATAATCCCCGCTTGACTACACATTGTTTAACAGAAGGTGTGTGTTACAAATTGGGGTGAAAGAGTCTTATTAAAAATACTATCAAGTTGCATTATGGGAAGTGTAGGATCCAGTGTTTTTGGATAGGGGTGTACGATTCAGAAAATGTCACAATTCGATTCGATTCCAATTTTTAGGCTCACGATTCAATTCAATATCGATTTTCGATTCGAAAACGATTCTCCATTAAAAAAACGATTCACAGTATGTAAATGTAGTTACTTTTCCCATGTGTGTATATATATATATATCTTATACATCCCTTAGTACATTCATGTGGATTTTTTATTTAGTTTATTTAGTATCTTTTATTGTCCATATTATTGTGGATTTGTTTGTTATTTGTTATTTTAACATCCTGTTATGATGTATGTGTATGTTGTGTGTGATGTCTGTAAGCTACTGGGACCAATAAAGTATCTATCAATCTATCTATCTATCATGTGATTGCAGTAGACATACAATTTTATTTATTTATTTTTTTTTTAAATATGAATCGATTTTTGGAATTCTATGAATTGATTTTGAATCGGTAGAGCTTGAATCGAGATTCGAATACGAATCGATTTTTTTGCACACCCCTATTTTTGGAGCTTACTAGGGACTATACCTCGACCTTCTGTTGCTTTGATTTTGACTTTATGAAAGTGCAACACAGCATCCTCATAAGGATCACTGCACCAAAATGACAAGAACCCATTTTCCCTCTTGCCTCTATAGTGCAGGGGTGGCGAACCTGTGGCTCTTGAGCCGTATGCGGCTCTTTGCCTGTTCCTGTGAGGCTCTTACTGTGTGGCTGGGGGCTGTGTTATTGTTTTTTTTTACTTTTTGAAACATTTCAGATAAGTAAAAAAAAGTGTGTGCGTGTGTAGTTAGTATCCACAGTGAGCCTGTACTCTGCAGCAGTGTTTAAGTTGACACAGCTGGTGGGCAGGATGTCAGCTTTTGTAATTCTCCCCTTTGAGAGCAGCCTTCCTTTGCTATAAATAGCCTCTACATATATATGTGTGTGTGTGTGTGTGTGTGTGTGTGTGTGTGTGTGTGTGTGTGTTTGTGTGTGTTTTATTGTTTCCATGTCCACTGCACCATGCCTCGCTGTATTTGCTCTGTATGCCCACAGTGTGTGTTTGTGTGTGTTGATGTGTGCAAGATGATGGTGGTTGTAATGATGATGAGTGTGTGTACTGTGTAGATGGTTTGACTTAATGTGACACACACACACACACACACACACACACACACACACACACACACACACACACACGCACATACACACACACATACACACACTATATAGGAGACGGGGATATCTTGTTTCTCTTTCTGTCTTTCCGTCATTCTTTTAGGGTTTTAAATAAATTTCAAATCCATTTCCACTCTCCCATCTGTTCCCTCTTAACCTTATCATCTCTGTCTCTTACCCTATGGTATACTGCATATTTTTCCTCCTCCTCCTCCTCTGCCTTGCTGTCAAAATCACCATGAAATGTTCCCGATATGTGGAACATTCATGAAGTGATTATGTGTGGTCTGTTTTTAGAACGTCAAACTTGCATGGTCAAAGACATATTTGTGTTTAGTCGAGTTGCTCAGACGGCCGAGGTAGCAGAAGCAGTCAATGGGATGCCCTTTTTCTCTCTCTTTCTCTTTACTTTCTCTCTCTCCTTCTACGTCCGTCCGTCCCCGTCCCTCCCCCCCCCCGGCCTAGGGGAAGGGGTTGAGTGAGAGTGATGTGTTTTTATAGCTCTTCAGAGAATTGAGGGATAGTGTGTGTGTAATGGGTTTCCATTCTTTTACACTCTTTGGCCTACTCCTTGTCTCCCATGCATAAAATTGGTGCTCAGATTCTCCCCCCCCTCCCCACCCACCCACACACACGCATAAAAAGTACACACTTTTTATCTAGACAGTTTCCTGTAGATAAATACAAGAGGGTGCTCTGCATCTGAGAGTGAGATTCAGTGTCTGTGAGAAAGATTGAAGCTTTCTGTTATTTTGTGATCTCTGATACCATAAAACTGTTTATTTTTTTTATTTTTCGATTGTGTCTTGTGTCCCTCCAGACGAGTATAAAGGAGGGATTGCTGCTGAAACAGACCAGCTCGTTCCAAAGATGGAAAAAGCGTTACTTCAAACTGAGAGGCCGAACTCTCTACTACGCCAAAGATGCCAAGGTAAGCTTACCCAGTGTGTCCTCGTGCAACACACATACATGAGTAGCCACAGGTGGTAAATGCTCTCAAGTCTTCTGTCTATAAATTGACTTAGTTTCGATGAAAAAGCTCAAGCTGCCCTTTCAGTGTTCTGATTTTCAATTTCTGTCCCCCACAGCCCACAAATTACTTTCTTTAGTGTCTGGAGACAAGGACTGTTTTTTTGCCGAGAGTCAAGATGAGGTTGATACCACTTAGCTTAGCTTAGCACAAAGACTGGAAACAGGGGGAAACAGCTAGCCTGGTTTGGTCCAAAGATCACACAATCCCCCTCCCAGCACCTCTAAAGCACTTTAAACTAACGTTATTTTTTTATAAATTTTTTTAAGATTAATTTTTATTCGAATCCTGGACCTCTGCGTCGAGGCATAAACCTCTCAGTATATGTGCGCCTGCTCTACCCACTGAGCCAACCCGGCCACACAACTAACTTCTTGTTTGTTTATGTCTTGTTTGTTTATTTCTTGTTTGTTTATTTCTTTAAAAAAAAAAAGCCAGAGCATAAAAAAACATCAGTTTCTCTCAGCCAGAATCAGTAACTTCCTGGAGCGTCTGCTGGTTGCCTAGCAACTGGTCCAGACCCAGTGATATAACGTGTTAATTAGTGAGGTGCTGGTAGGCATATTGTGTTACCTTTGGACAGAGCCAGGCTAACCGTTTCCCCCTGTTTTTAGTCTTTATGCTAAGCTAAGCTAAGCTAACCTAACCTATTAGCTTCTATTGGCTCACTCTATGTTCACATATTTATGTAATACATCTTCTGCACACTAGCTCCCTCTACTTTCTGATATAGATTATTTCCCTTCTTTAATCACTTAAATTGATTTACCACATTATGTCATCATTTTCTTCCTTTCCCACCTGAGCTGTTACATTTTTGACTTTAACTTTTGACACTTGTTGACATCTCTTTCCCTTTGCTTCTACTCTAACCTTCCTGGATTTGAACCTGTGTGTGTGTGTGTGTGTGTATATGCGTGTGTGTGTGTGTGCACGCGCACTAGTCTGGCAGTGCCCTGGCACGCTGGCAGGAGCGGGCGCTGCGCAGAGTGTCCAGGAGTCGCGTGTGCTGGCGAGTTCTGTCTGTGTGCTGGACGGGCGCACGGCACTCCCCACCACCTCTGGGTGCCAGCGGATCTGAGGAAGGCCTAGTGAGAATTCGGGTCAGCACAGCACAGCCAGGGGCCAAGGGGCCAGGGGCCAGGCCCTCGCGGCAGCCTAACCATTCCCTACTTAACCACTCACCTATACATGATAGTGCTGCATTCATGCCTTATGGAGTGACTGGGTCAAGTGACGTTGGTATCTTAACATGTAAATGTTTGAATTATTATTAAAGCAAAAATAAACAGACATTTTTGGATGAATTGAGAAAATTCATGAAAATAACTTACAAAAACAATTCCAAGCATCCCAACTTTTTGGCTGAGATGAACAAATTGTCCAGAACTTTCACCATAAGAACTTGAATGCACTGTATATAATATGGATATAACCGCAGGTAGGCTAGCAAAACACATGTGTACAGACTGTAAGACCACACCTGGATTATCCTAAACTAACAGTGGCTTTTAATTGTTCTACACTGTGTGTTGCTTGCTCTGCCCTGTAGCTTTAAAGTCTCTTGCTGGCCATGCTGGAAGAATGAAAAAAAAATCAGTGAAGTAATATGTTGTTTTCTTGGTAGCGTGTTGTGATAAGGATGAGTCATATATACGACTGGAACATTATAAGTGAGTGAGTTCTCTCCGTCATGGCCAGACATGGACCTTAACCTCTATATATAAGTGTCTGGTGTCTTCAAGGTGGCCTGGCTGGCTGTGCTGCCCTGCGCTTAGAAAGCCTGACCTCCTCATTGATTCATCAGGGAGGCTGCATCTCAGCGCTGCAGTTTGTCCTGGAAGCTACTCTCGTTCTCCTCTCCTTCTTGATTAAAAGTTAAAAGTCACGGGTAGAATTTCTGGATTCTGCTCCCTTAACAGTTTAAACAGGCAGTAGAAAGAGTAAAACAACATTTTATAGCCACGAGGCCTGGTGTCAAAAGGAAGGATAGGAGAGAGGAATTAAAGAAGGTAGCAGTCTCGTTGAAGTCGCTGAGATGTAGCCGCCGAGCTAAGCTCTGGATCTTTGGGTAAGAGAGGGTCCGGACGCTTGACTTTGTCCACCATTCACTGTCAGCTTTCATTACAGCTTCCCTCAAGACAGATGAGTGTGTGTGTCCTCACATAGTATAAAAATATGCGCGCGCACACACACACACACACACACACACACACACTCACACACACAAACATACACACACATATACACACACACACACACACACACACACACACACACACACACACACACACACACACACACACACACACACACACAGTAAGTGTTGACTGATGTCCCTCTCCAGCCAGGCCTGGGGAGAGCGTCATGAACTGGGCATTCCCTGTGACAGCTGCAGCAGCTCACTCCTCCCACACAAACACACACACACACACACACACACACACACACACACACACACACACACACACACACACACACACACACACACACACACACACGCCCACACACAGAGTCAGAGGGCATTCCTTTGACGGCATCGGTTTTTGGCCTGTGGCCCTTTAAGAGCTCAGCGGCGTGTCTTACGCATCACAGCTCTGTTAGGATATCACGTTCCTGTTCTGGCTCTCCTCGCTCTCTGTCTGCTGGCTATAGTGCATAGAGTTGGCTCCGTCTCCTCCACCACATAGAAATTCAATAAAACATATCGACATTCACCGTCTCGGTGTTCACACTATTCTCATTTAAGTACAGAGTGAAAACAAAGGAAACTCAGGAGGGAAATCCTCACAACAGTGTTGATTTATAGTGGAGCTGTGTTGTGGTGAAGTGCATTTCCTGGCAGATGGAACAAACTGAGTTATCCTTCATAGGGCCAGACACACTGGACTCTTTGTTCTTGACCAGAACGTTCTCAGTTTTTTTTCTCCACACTTTATTAACCCATTCATACCATCCACTGCAACAGACGTCAATTGTTATTTGATTTCAGCCAATGAAACTTTAGTAAGGCATGACAGAAGACAAGCATGGCAGACAAAACAGGAAGTTTACCTTTTTGAATATTAATTTCTGTCTATGCAGACCTTAGAGTCTTGAAATGGATGTAATATTAACGTGCTAAATGCACTATATTCTGAATTTTATCAAAATGTTATGTCCATCCTAATGGACATCAGGTCTAGAATAGACAGGAGGCTGATTATTTGTATTATTTTAATGCATTATAAAGGTAGCACAAACCATTTCTATCATGAGTATTTGATTTAGGGGATGAGGAGGAGAATTCTGTTAGGACAGAGTTAGTTTCTAAACTTGGGGTGGCCTCTTGCTCACCTGGTAGAGCGTACGCCCCATGTAGGCTCAGTCCTTGCCAGCGGCCTGGGTTCAAATCCGATTTGAGGCCCTTTGCTGCATGTCATCCCCCTCTCTCGCTCCCATTTCCTGTCTCTCTTCAGCAGTTCTAAATAAAGGGAAAAAAAACTAAAAAATATACGTATATCTAGAGTTAGTTTGTAAACTTAGACATAAACATTTTCTGCAAAAGGCACAAACTGTGACATAAAATTTCAGATGTAATATAAATATTTGAACAGAGTCAGAGGCGAGGTATAGGACGTGCATATTTTCTCTCTGACTTCATGGAAGTACGGACATAGAAGATGGAGGCTCGTTAGCCTGGTCCCAGGCTGCTGAATTACTGCCCACATCTCTGATTTTTTTTTCTTCTGCATTTCAAATTATAAATTAAAAGGAAATATCACTTACGGAGTATCAGGCTGGTTTCTTAGGTGATGACAAATGCTTGATGTCGCAGCTGAGGTTTCATTAGAAGAAGATGAAATGCCTTCAAATGAAGTCAGTCAACCTCTGAACCCATATGAGTGTTTTCTGAGATGGTCGAATGGCAAACATGCAGAAAAGCTGGACCAAGTGTGCAAACATCCAGGGAAAATAACTGCTGACATGCTGAACTGCAGGGCACAAAGTAGAGGGAGATTGTGTGAATCGAAACGTTGTCTTTTAAGAGAAATGAAAACATGATTTATTTGCAGACTGTCTTTGTGCTCTAATGGCAAACATGACCAGCGTACATGCTCTTCAGGTTGCAGGAAAGTCTGTTTAGGTGACATCAGAACTCTTATTGGCCCTAAATCATCTGTAAAAAAAACATTTTATTGTAGGAGACATTTGATATTTTTAGCCTAATTTTAAATTGGGATATGAGCTAGAGAAATCTTTTTTGTGAGTAGAAAGTATTTAGGTCTGAAGGGGTTAATGACAGTGGCTTACAGGATGACAATGCTTCTTATGAGGCAAGTTTTAGTTTCCATATCCCCATCAGAAGAAATAAGCTACCAAAATGGTCTACCAAGTTTTAGGGCTGTGCAATTAATCAAATTCTGATTGTGATTTTGATTTTGGCTCCTAACCATAACAAAAACCCAATTATTTTGCACATTACATTTTGCAAGTAAACTCTTATTTTGTCTTGTGCACTCAGCCAACATTTGAACATATTTTTGATATTATTTATTTTAAGGGGAATTCAAAAAGTTTAACGAGAAAGAAATTTCAGTTGAAGGTGTTTTCACTGTTGATTTGTTGAACTGTTTCACTGTTTTTTGACAGTTTGAATTGCAACATCTTTCCAAAAGTCAGCAAGTAATCGTGTTAAATAATCGTGACTTCAATATTGACCAAAATAATTGTCTTTTTTTCCAAGATCGAGAAAGCCCTACCAAGTTTAGATTTGTTTAACCGTGGTCTCACTTTGCTAGACCTTCCTCCACAGCGCTGCGGAGGAAGGTCTGGGGTAGTCCACACAGCATTCTGGGATGGGAGAAAAACGTGCTCTGGTTTATTGGCATTTCTTTAGACCAATCACAATCGTCTTGGGCGGCGCTAAGCTTCTGACGGAGCCACGGTGCCGCTGGAAAATAGCCTCATGAAGGAACTTGTTTTGGTGGAACATGTGTACGTTCAAAAGTTGTTTTAGTCGTGCAACAGAAAACTCAGATTGGACAGATAGTCTAGCTAGCTGTCTGGATTTACCCTGCAGAGATCTGAGGAGCAGTTAACCATAGTCCTCAGAAATCCACCGGAGGTTAGAACGCCAACACAAAGAAAGAGGAAGGGGACGGACACCCGGGCGAAAAGAGAGCTATCCAACGGAATTTCCGGCGGCAACTGAGCAATCCCAGAAGTTGAACGTCGTGGATATAGACTGGAGCTGTGTTCAAAACCGTTCCCTATCATGGAAAGAGTGCACTTTATAATGTTTTTGCCATTTTGTAGTGGTGTTCGAATTCTCCGCGGTAAATTTCATTCACTATATAATCCACTATAAAATACCCCCAACGCACAGCTAATTTGAGTGTACATATGATGTACCCTACATTTTACTTCCGTATACCACAATGCAACGCGGGCGCGTTTTCCCGGAGGAGAAGAAGAAGCAGAAGGACCCGCGGAAACTGAAAAGGAAAAATGGAGCGTGCTTTGGTTTTTAAACAGTGGAAATGTAACATCAATACAACGTGTTGCTATTCACCGGAGCACTCCGTTGGTTCCGCTTGTTTACATGAGGCTTGGCGTGCCCGCCTCCGTCACACAAATAACCGGCGCATCGACTGATGCGACGATACTTTCAGTGAGTGATCATGTTTAGTGGTTCCCTATATAGTTCACTATTTTATAAACACTATGTAGAAAATAGTGAGTGAGTGAATGAGGGAACGGTTTCGAACTAGGCTAATTTTAACCATAACGTAATGCCCTCCTTTACACGGGTGATTCAGATCCTCGGCTATTTTTACTACATTACAGGATATAAAAGATCACACTCATAATGTGCCATTTTCCAGCCATTAGAAGCATTTGGGAAGTCTTGCATTATATAAAGCATGTAGCTTTAAGATTGTTAGTTACGTATATGATATCAGATCATAATTTCTGTAATTCCAAATGCTGCTCTTTCATGATTTTGCAGTAGTTTCCATGTAGTACCTGTTCATTTTAGGCCTGTTATTCTGTGGCCATTACAAGACATTTTTCTCATACCCTATAGCATAACTTACAATAAGCTAAGTTCAACCCTCCGTTGAAAATATTGACAATGGCTCATTCTCTTGTTCTCTTTTGCGCCCTCTTTCTCTCTGTTCTCCTCTCGGGACTTCCCTCTTTTCTCTCTTCCTCCCCACACCTCCTCTTTTCTGCAGTCTCTTATCTTTGACGAGGTCGACCTATCGGATGCCAGCGTTGCAGAGTCCAGCACAAAGAATGTCAACAACAGCTTCACAGTGAGTGCACACACACACACACACACACACACACACACACGCACACACACACACACACACACACACACACACACACACACACACACACCCACCCACACACACACACACACACACACACACACACACACACATACACACGCTGGGTTTCAGTGCGGAGACCACAGGCAGAGGCGCGTGTTAAGCAATGAGAGTGTAGAGCCACACTAACATCAAGTTGTTATGAAGATGAGACTTTCTTTATTGTTGTTGTATGTGTGGGTTAGTTTTCTAGTGACAGCTACAAGGAACAGTTCACCATTTTGGGAAATACAAAATGGTGAACTCTTTTCGGGCGGAGAGAAATTCTAACGCTCATATGATTTTGTCAGCCAGTCGATTAGTTGATTTAATCGACAGATTTGTAAAACTGAGTTTCTCCACAAAGAATCATGCCTTTCAATCTTGTGTTTACCACAGATGTGCTCATAAGTTTCTTGGAAATAAGTCATTCAGCATCGAAAAAGCAACTCTTGTTTTTTTTTTTTAAATATTTTTTTAGGGCTGTCAAAATAACACGTTAATTTCGATTAATTAATCTGAGAAAAAATAACGCGTTAAAAAAAAATAACGCAGATTAATCCATTCCAGCCGTTCTAGCCACCATTGGACTGTTAAATGAAGGAGGGAGACGAGAATGTGCTGCCTGGATCATTAACTGGAACATTTACTTAATTAAAAATCTTCTTCCTGCCAACCCTGGCTACCGAAATCTGGTGCCACTGATATGTCTGCACTTCTCGCTGATGCTCTGAAACAGACGATACAGACAACACAAACACCGCTGCACGTGACGCTAGTTAACACTATACTCAACAGCAGCTAACGTTAGCCTACCGCTAGCTAGTTAACACTATACTCGACAGCAGCTAACGTTAGCCTACCGCTAGCTAGTCGCCGGATTAAAAACGGTTAAAATGCTGACAGCTAACGCTAAACGGTGTAAAGTTTGACTGTGTTTTAGCTGTCGGAAAAACAACACAGACGGTGCGTTCAATGAAACTGGTAAACTACAGCCTTGTGGTGCATTTGAAGCTATTGTAAATGTCCTTTTCCCACCTGGTGGTTGTTTTTGTCGTTCAACAGCAATTTACTAGTGAAATAAGTTATTGTTATTGTTATACATTATTATTAAATCATTTAATTTTGACCATATGGCCTTAGCAATAAACAAGCCGTTCTTTAATGTCACCAACTGTTGGTTAGTACCCTTTGTTTTTCTTTTCTTTTTTTACTTTCTTAAAAAGTATCGGTTCAGGCACCGTTAATTATGTATGCGATTAATTTTGATTAATTAATTACAGAGTATGTAATTAATTAGATAAATTTTTTTAATCGATTGACAGCCCTATTTTTTTGATGTTTCTTTAATATTTTTTTCTTGCTTTATTCAACGTTTTCTGCGCTTTCCCCACAGCTACCACCAGTATATTCACTCCTTAAACCGACTTATTACCACAAGTTTTACAATTATTTTTATATAGAGAAAATAAACCTCATTTATATCATTTTATACCTCATTTTGAGTTAAAAAGCAGAAATTATGAAATATTTTGACAACAAAGTTAAAATCTGAGGAAGACTTTTGTCAGAGTTTAGTCAGGAAATGGTTTTTAAACCTTTTTTTTTCTCCAAATGCTGTAAAATAAAAAATAACATCCGTAACTCAATGATATTGCGAAGAATTTTGTATTGAACCAACCATATTGGTTTTTTTTGGGCAATTTGGTTAAAAGAAACATATTTTTTGTGTAGAAACTTTGAAAAACGGTTCAAGTTTGACCCCGAGGACAACAGGAGGGTTAAAAAATGGCTTATGGACTAAAGAAATCTTAGTCGACTAAGACCAAAATGACCAATTAGTCGACTAATCAACTAAGAGGGGGCAGCCCTAATTATAAGATCAATATCAGTCTCATGTCTGTCCGTCAAATATGAAGCTATAGAGCCAGTAGCCAGTTAGCTTAGCTTAGCATGAAGACTGAAAACGGGGCAAAAGGACCCTGGCTCTGTCTGAAGGTAACAAAATCCACCCACCCGCAGCCCTAAATCTCTCTGATTAACAAATACATCCTTGTTTGTTTAATCCCTACAAAAAGTGAAGTGTAAAAAAACGACAATTCAACATTATTTTATGTGGCGATTATTTCTGGGCCAGGGCTAGTTACAAAAAATAGTCCTGTGCATAACGCTCCGATAGGCGGGCTGAGCCAGGCTAGCTGTTTCCCCCTGTTTCCAGTCTTTCAGCTAAGCTAAGCTAACCAGCTACTTAATGTAACTGCACATTTAAAGGAATACGCCAACTTATTGGGACTTTAGCTTATTCACCGTAACCCCCAGAGTTAGACAAGTCGATACATACCCTTCTCCGTGAGCATTGTAGTTCTTTCCGACGGCTCCACCGGTAGCTTAGCCTAGCACGGATCCTGAAGGTAATCGGTTCCAACTAACCTACTGCTCCGAATAAGTGACAAAATAACGCCAACATGTTCCTATTTACATGTTGTGATTTGTATAGTCACAGTGTGTACAAATAACGAGGTCACATGAGACACAGCCATCTTCTAACTGTATATAAACTGGGAACTATATCCTCAGAAAAGTGAAGCATTTCTACTCTCTGTCCGGTGCTTCTCAGGTGCAAGCATATCACTCCGCCCAAGTAACAGAAGTAGCAGGTACACACTGTGACTATACAAATCAAAACATGTAAATAGGAACATGTTGGCGTTATTTTGTCACTTATTCGGAGCAGTAGGCTAGTTGGAACCAATTACCTCCAGGATCTGTGCTAGGCTAAGCTACCGGCGGAAAGAGCTACAACGCACACGGAGATGAGAAGGGTATGTATGGACTTATCTAACTCTGGGGGTTACGGTGAATAAGCTAAAGTCCCAATAAGTCAGCGTGTTTCTTTAACGGAAAAATACGACAGTGGTATCAATCTGCTCAATTAACTCTGGGCAGGAAAGTGGACATTTCCCAAAATGTTGAACTATGCCTTTAATAAACATCATCATCAACATTCCTCTTCCTTTTTTTGTGATACTCAAATATGAAGTGCCCCCTGTGAAGGTCAGAGTTCAGTCCAGCGCTGAGATTGATTCAGTCTCGTGCTGAACTTTATTTCTGATTGACAGAGTCCTGTTCATTTCAGCGCTAAACAAAGTATCTGAGATGATTTAAGGTCTCTTGAGCAAGTGTTCTGAAATGACATAGTTGTCCCATTGAGTCCCATGAATTGTATATTTATAGCAGGCACTTGTGTTTTTTAATGAACACTAGAGTGCAGTCAGCGGACAGCACTCAAAGCTGTTATGCAATCAGCTGGAGATCCATCAGGATTTACAAGAAAAACAGGATTTGCCCTTTAAGGATAAAGACCTCCTAGCATATTGTACATCTGAAAACATCAGTCCTATTATTTTGATGATATTTTAATACATATCCCAACATTGCTTCTTATATTTTTTTTGTCACATTCTCCTTATCTTGGCACATGTATTGGGGGAAAAAAAACAAGTGATGTTGCTGTGAATGGATGCTTGCTTTGGGAAAAAGAATGAGCAGCTGAGCCGGATGAGCGTGTGCGTGGGAGGTGGAAGGGAAAATGAACACGAGTATAATAATGAGCAGTGAGGATGAAAACAGACAGCGAGAGAGCTAGTAGTGCCCTGTCCTTTTCTATAAATGTCTCTCCTCTCCCCGGGTGTTGCTATAATAAGAAACAAGGAAGGGGAGGAGGTCGGCAGGAGAACAGCGCCCAGAGGAGAGCACGCGGCTATTTTTAGCAACGCCTTGAAACGCTTCACTGGGTGCCTGGGATGGCTTAACGTCTACCATAGTCATAAATGAGATTACAGTGGGCCTGCCTGCCGCATCTGTGTGCAGCATGTGTGTGTGCAGTCGACTCGTGACTGGGTGTGTGTTTGTTGCCGGGATTAATAAACGTGCTGTGTTAAAGAGTTTCAAGATGAGCTCCACATGCCCTTCTGAGCATCAGCATCCCACTAAGATGGTGAAAGAAAGTGGAAAGGAGGGAGAAGAAGGGGATGTTGAAGGAGAAAAGGGAGAAGGCAGGGAAAGGATGAGCTAAAGGGAGACAAAGATACAAAACGGCAAGTAAGGACAAAATGCGGTTGGGAAGTACGTTTACAGCCGAAGGAGTTGAAAGAAGGGCGTGATTAAAAAAAACTAGAGCATGTCGAATGAATGATTGATGGGGAAGGACTGCAGAGCAGTTTAAGATGGCGAAGGGAAAGACAGTGGAGGAAATCCTGGAGTGATGTCACACCGTCGCTGACTGCACTCGCACACATACTCCCCGGGGGATAAGAGAAAGTGAGGGGGTAGAGCGAGATCGAGGCACGAGCGAGCATTGAGAAGTGGGGCAGATGGAAGCCGGCTGCAGTGGAAAAGAGGGAGAAGGGAGAGGAAATGCAGACAGGACAGACGGAGATGCAGCAGTGAAACGCAAAAACCAAAGGTAATGTGACACCTGCTGTGCCCACACAGACATGCAGAATTTGTTAACGCGCGACAGGGGGAGACCAGGCTTTGTCGCACAGCTTGGGTGATCACGACTGAGAGAGACAGAGAGAGATGGAGAAAGAGAGAGAGAGAAAGAGAGGGATATGGAGAGAGAGAGAGAGAGAGAGAGAGAGAGAGAGAGAGAGAGAGAGAGAGAGAGAGAAAGAGAGAGAGAGAGAGAGAGAGAGAGAGAGAGAGAGAGAGAGAGAGAAGAGAGAGACAGACCACTGCAGAGGTTGCACTGTAGGGCTTTTGCGCTGACTGTGCAGAGCAATTACCAATCTCTCTGTCTCTGTGTCTCTCTGTCTGTCTCTCTGTCTGCCTCTTATCTGTCTGTCTGTCTGTCTGTGTGTCGTCGGTCCTCTGGGGGTGAGTGATGCTGCTGGCGTCCTCTATGCAGGTCTGTGCTACTTAGTTGGATGGTTTGATCGAGTCATGCCAGTGCTACGATGTTTAGCAATTTATGCTCATTCACGTAGGAGCTCTGCAGATGTCTGCTCAGTGTGTGTGTGTGTGTGTCTGTGTTTTAACAGAGTGGGGACCAGGGACCCTCCCAGGTGGTCAGGGGACTTTGGACCCACCAGAAACATAGGGAATACTTAAATGTCACTAGAATTGAATTGGAGAAGGGAATGTTTTCACTCCCTTTTTTTTCTTCAGTGACACAGTATAGACAGTCATGCATTTACTATAAATGCCAGCAACTATTTATCAAAATTGGTTTGTTTATTTAATTATCTAACAGGGACAGTAAAGACATGCATTGTTATATAGGAATAAGAAATACAACAGACATTATGTAGAAAGAATGTTTAAACAAACTGCTAAACAAACATGGATAAAACCAATTCAGGATGAAAACAACTGTGCATGTGACTATATGTTCATGTTTTATTGATGACGGGGTATGGGGTAACACAGAGATGGGACAGTAAACGTGTGTGTGTGTTCAGTATATGTTGGCATAAGAATTTCTGTAAGCAGCTGCTCACATCTTGTGTTGTATAAGTCATTGTTTCATTGCATGTGTATAAAAAATGTGAATATATGATGAGACAGCGTCGCTGTAGCGCTGGGGGAGCACTTTGAAGTCCACGTGAGCGAGAGCTCAACCCAACCCAAACCCTAAAAAATTACAGACTGTGCAGGGACGCTCAGCCGCTCACTGACTCACTCATGCTAATTGGATTGGCTCGCTTATTACTGTCCACTTTAAATCCATGACATGAATCTCAAGGAAATTCTGATCGGCTTTGAATTGTGCACTTGGATCCGCGCTGCATCAGCACTCTGATTTGTTGTGTCGTGTTGTGTTGTGCAGGCGATAAGTATGGGAGCTAGGGCTGCAACTAGCGATTAGTTTCGTAATCGATTAATCTGCCGATTATTTGCTTGATTAATCGATCAGTTGTTTGGTCTGTTAAATGTCAGAAAATGTTGAAAAACGTGGATCAGTGTTTCCCCAAAGCCCGAGATGACGTCCTCAAATGTCTCGTTTTGTCCACAACTCAAAGATATTCAGTTTGCTGTCACAGAGGAGAGAAG